>NC_041390.1:520724304-520731478 GCF_002162155.2 Triticum dicoccoides | reverse complement strand
AGAGGAGGTAGGAGAAACCGTGAGGGGAGGGGAGGGGAGGGGAGGAGAGGAGGGAGGAGGAGGTCGCCGGAGAGGAGGAGGAGGAGGTCGCCGGAGAGAAGGAGGAGGAGGTCGCCGGAGAGGAGGAGGGTAGTATGGTGGAGGAGAGAAGGAAGATGGAGTGGAGGAGAGGAGGAGATGGAGTGGAGGAGCGGTGGAGTGGAGGAGAAAAATGAAGGAGAGGACCACGCCCAGCCATATATATGGCATAGTAATGGCGCACCGCGGGCAGGTGCGCCATTACTAACTTTTTTTTTGATTTATTTTGAATTTTGAAGGCAGGAAGATACTAATGGCGCACCATGGGCAGGTGCGCCATTAGTAACTTTTTTTATTTTTTTTGACTTATTTTGAATTTTGAAGGCGGGAAGATAGTAATGGCGCACCATGGGTAGGTGCGCCATTAGTAAGTTTGATTTTTTTTTTAATTTTTTTATCTCTTCAGATCTTAAAAGCCCCGTATCTTTTTTTTCTGTTAGGTTTTTGAGGATTTTGAAAATGTTTAACGGGGTTACCCTGTTAAATTCGGATGTAACTTTTCGAGTAGATGATTTTTCATATAAAAAACTTTTTCATCCGAGTTTGTAAGCAAAAGTTATGCCCATTTTACAAATTCTCAAGAGATTTCGCAAATAAAGTCGAAGTTCATATTTATAAATTTTCACAACAACTAGACCACATATCACATGGGATACTTATTTTCTTTTATTTTTTTGACATTTCCATCATTTTTGTTTTTTTTTTAAACTGAAAAGGCGGTCCACCGGGGGGGAGGGGTGCATTCGGTGGAAGTGGTGGCCTAGTTACTAATGGCGCACCATGGGAGTGGTGCGCCATTACTAGTTGAACTAGTAATGGCGCACCACTCCCACGGTGTGCCATTAGTAAAAAAAGTTTTTTTTAATTTTGTTTAAAACTACTAATGGCGCACCGTGGGGGTGGTGCGCCATTACTAGTTGAACTAGTAATGGCGCACCATCCCCACGGTGCGCCATTAGTAGTTTTGATGAAATTTTTAAAAAAAATTACTAATGGCGCACCAACACATGGTGCACCATTAGTATATAGTAATGGCGCACCACATGTCTGGTGCGCCATTAGTATCAATTTCATCTATAGCCCTTTTCCTAGTAGTGTAGTATACACATTTGTCAGCCTCATTAACAACGAAACCAACAGATGTCAGAGTTGTATTAAACTTATCATGCCATTGCTTAGGTGCTTGTTTCAGGCCATATAAAAATTTTATCAACCTACACACCTTTCTTTCCTGACCATCTATCACAAAGCCATCAGGCTATTGCATGTAGATTTCCTCCTTTAGCTCTCCATTTAGAAAAGCCGTCTTAACATCCATCTGATGGACGAGAAGACCGTGCGAGGCCGCCAACAAGAGTAATACTCGATTGATGGTCAGTCTAGCCACAGGTGAATAAGTATCGAAGAAATCTTCCTCTTCTTGCTGGTCATAGCCCTTGGCCACAAGCCTAGCCTTATACTTTTCAATAGTACCATCGGGCCTAAGCTTCTTTTTGAACACCCACTTACCCCCCAGTGGTTTGCAACCATAGGGACGATCAGTGATCTCCCATGTCCCGTTAGCCATGATGGAATCCATCTCGCTACGGACCGCATCCTTCCAGTAGTCAGCTTCTGGAGAGGCATACGCTTCTGAAATAGAAGTGGGAGTATCATCCACGAGGTACACGAAGAAATCATCACCAAAGGTCTTTGCAGTCCTTTGTATCTTGCCCCTACCAAGGGTTTCCTCGTCATCCTCCTCATGATTTTCATAATGTGTTTGTTCATAATATTCCATAGGAATGGCAGGTTCAGGAGTCTCCTCAGATTCCTGTCTAGAAGTGCTTTGCATATCTCTCATAGGAAAAATATCCTCGAAGAATGTAGCATCCTTAGACTCCATAATTGTACCGAACTTCTGGTCATGTACCTCAGATTTCACTACTAGAAATATATAGCCAACATTGTTCTTAGCGTAACCCAAATTAACGCAGTCCACAGTCTTTGGTCCAAGCTTATGCTTTTTGGGGATCGGCACATTGACTTTCGCCAAACAGCCCCAAGTACGAGAGTGTTGTCCTTCTCTTTGCCCATTTCTCATAGGGAGTGATCTCATTATCCTTTGTCGGAACTTTATTCAGGACATGACATGCCGTTAATATAGCCTCCCCCCACCATGTCTTGGATAAACCCGATGTATCTAACATGACGTTAACCAAATCAGTTAGAGTACGGTTTTTCCGCTCGGCAACCCTGTTTGACTGGGGTGAATAGGGAGGCGTCCTCTCATGAACAATGCCAGAAAGAATCAAACTCACTCGAGAAGTACTCTCCACCACGATCTGACCGGACTCGCTTAATTTTCTTTTCAAGTTGTTTCTCAACTTCTGCCTTATAGATTTTAAAGTAGTGTAGAGCCTCATCTTTAGTGTTTAACAGATACACATAGCAATATCTAGTGGAGTCATCTATCAATGTCATGAAGTATTTCTTTCCACCTTTAGTCAACACACCATTCATCTTACAAAGATCAGAATGTATGAGTTCTAATGGTGCCAAGTGTCTCTCCTCCACGGCCTTGTGAGGCTTGCGAGGTTGCTTAGCTTGCACACATGAAAGGCACTTAGAACCTTTGGCTAAGGTGAAACTAGGGATTAAATCCAACTTGGCTAGCCGCGTCATAACACCGAAACTAATGTGACAAAGACGTGAATGCCAAACTTCAGATTCATTAACATTCGAATGAATATGGTTCACGACTTTATTACAAAAATCTGCAAGGGAAAGGCGGAACATCCCTCCGCTCTCATAACCTTTTCCAACAAAGAGTCCATATTTCGTAACAACTAATTTATTAGACTCGAAAACCAACTTAAACCCTTCTCTACATAGAAGGGAGCCACTAACGAGGTTCTTCTTGATGGCGGGGACATGATGCACGTTCTTCAGCTGCACGATCCTTCCCGAAGTAAACTTCAGATCACCCGTGACCTGTGACCTGGTAAGAAGTGAACAATGAAATGTCAGCACACACATGAACACCTGCACCTGTGTCCACCCACCAATCGTTGGGTTGAAACACTGAAAAAACAGTAAATAAATTACCGTACCCAGATGCACCATTCTCATTGTTGCCCACAATCATGTTGACAGCCTTGGAGTCATGTCCTGGCTTATTGTACTTGTTTGGGCACTTATTGGCCCAATGTTCAACCGAACCACAAGTAAAGCAGCCCTCATCCTTCTTGTTCTTCTTGAAGGTCTTCTTACCCTTCTTCTTAAAGTCGGTATTCTGTTGGACACCGTTCTTTCCCTTGGGCTTGTGGGAGTTGTGGTTCCTCTGGTTCACCATGTTGGCGACAGAAGTCCCTTCGGTCCCTTTTCCATGCGAGTCTTTTGCCCTCGAATTCTTCTCAACATTCAGATGGCCAATGACATCCTCCACAGAGAATTCACGCCTCTGATGTTTCAGAGTGGTGGCAAAGTTCCTCCAGGAATTAGGGAGCTTAGCGATTATGCAGCCCGCGACAAACTTGCCTGGTAACTCGTACTTAAGAAGTTCAAGCTCCTTAACAATGCATATTACCTCATGAGCCTACTCCAATACAGGACGGTTTTCAACCATCTTGTAATCGTGGAACTGCTCTATAATATACATCTCGCTCCCTGCATCGGCGGCCCCGAATTTAGATTCGAGCGCCTCCCACAAGTCCTTGGCGACATGCACATGTAAATATGCATCGACCAGTTTATCTCCGATCACGCTAAGAACTGCTCCGAGAAACACAATGGTAGCCTCCTTGAACGCCTTCTCCTGTTCAGGAGCAATCGTTCCCGTGGAGACACCGGTGACCCAGAACACGTTCATAGCCGTGAGCCATAATGTGGTCTTAGTCTGCCAACGCTTAAAGTATGTACCGGTAAACTTATCCGGTTTCAGTGCAGCGGCAAAGCCACTTGCCGAAAAATTCCTACACATAATAGGTTTTTGGATTGTTGAGTAAATAGGCAATTTCTCGGTTAAATTAATCCAGGAGTAAATCACTAGCACGGCATTGACACAAATAAACACATACTGATATTCAGTCAAGATAGCACATACTACGCTAATTGCAGAAAGACCTACGTATAATGCTAGCATGGCTAAAACAGAAAACAGTAGGAGCGGGATAAACGAGTTATACCCTCCAGTAGGTCATGCAGAGGCCGCGGCTTTGGTGGCGGCATCGGCATCCTCGGCGGCCTTCTTGTCGGCTTCAGCTTTCTCGTCGGCGGCACGTTCGGCGTCAGTGGACATGGTGATGATGAAGGCGGCGCGGACGTAGAGGAAGTAGACGATCGGAAGCGAGCAGTCGCGTAATCGCTGCCCAAAAACCTATTCGCCCCTCACCCCGTACAGGAACCAGAAGGGCGTGGTTTCGGAGACCTGCTCTCCCGTCGACCGTGTACGCGGCAGATGGGATGGAGTCACCGGCGGCGGCAGCAGCAAGGGAACAACGGTGGGCGTGCGCGTGGAGCAGATGTGATCTGTTCGTGGCGGCTAGGGTTAGAAGACACCGCACGCTTATATAGATGCAGCCGCGTGGAGAGACGTGGGCTCGACCCACGTCCGAGTCCGTGACAGCCCACGATCCGACGTCTCAGATCGTGGCCCAGTTGTCAGAGAACTCTCCTTTAGTGACTGGCAAAAATAAGCGTGTAGGTGTGAGCTCGGCTCGGCTCAATCCCGCAACCCGCGGCGCGTCGTGACGAGGCGGGTGGCGGAGGAGGAGTGTGCGAGGGCCTCTTCTCTTCTCAAGCTCCAATAGCATGTAGAAGAGAAACCCTTATAAACCACTCCAACTCTCCTTCCACTAGCGGGGTGGGACTAAACTTCCCACTACACCTAGTGCCATATAACCCACATGGGCCCTTAGAGATTTTTCAGAAATTGCTATATGGGCCTAGAGACCATCTCAAATTTCAGCAATCCCCCACCAGATCTCGAGGGCACATTGTGCTCTGTTCCAATTGCTGTTTCGATATACCAGTGTGTCAGTGAAGACTTGTTAAGGTTGAACTTCACCTAGAGAAAGTAGCTACACTCCTTCACAACTGAACAATGGACTATGCGTTGAATTGTCAGTTTTGCGTAAAGAAGTTTCACTACATGTCTTACTAGTACTAGGATGCCGAAGGCTGACCCCTCGGGTGGAGCATATAAGTCACACTCCTGGCCTATTCATGAGCTTACTAGAAATCACCCCAATCTCATAGACTGTGACCAGCAGTCGGGCTCACATAGATGTGTTCCTCCAGAGATCGCTCTGTAGGATAGCATCTTTCTTACATAAGCTTTGGAACACATTAAGACAATAGTCATCCTACCATACAGTATCGAGAGTATTACATCTTCAACGGAGTGGGTTAGTATACTTACTCTCCTCAGTTCACCACTGGCTTGTTTTCCCAGGTCCTAATTCACAGGATCTCCGATCACATAGGTTGGGTTACTACCATGGCAACTCATGTGGATCTCATACCCATCTCCCTTGATGCATTATCTATCACAACACGTGATAGCCCTTTGATAAGGGATCTGCCAGATTCTTAGCCGTATGGACATAGTCGAACGCTATCACTCCAGAGTTTCTTAATTTTCTAACAGCTTTTAATCTCATTCTTATGTGTTTGGTGGACTTCATGTTGTCCTTTGAACTCTTCACCTTGGTGATGACAGTCTGATTGTCACAGTTCATAAGGATAGCTGGAACCAGTTTATCAACCAATGGCAAGTCCATCAAAAGATCTCGAAGCCATCTCACTTCAACACCAGATGTGTCTAATGCTATTAATTCTGCTTCCATTGTCGATCTCGTTAAGATCGTTTGCTTGCAAGACTTCCAGGAAACAGCGCCACCTCCAAGAGTAAACATATACCCAGTTGTGGCCTTCATCTCATTAGCATCAGAGATCCAATTCGCATCACTATACCCTTCAAGTACCGACGGGTATCCGGTATAGTGAAGTCCATAGTTCATAGTACCTTTCAGATAGCGCATAACTCTCTCAACAACATGCCAATGTACATCACCCGGTTTGGAAACAAACCGGCTCAGTTTGCGCACAGCAAACGCGATGTCAGGCCTCGTTGCGCTCGCTAGGTACATCAGTGAACCAATGATTTGAGAGTATCTCAATTGATCTTTAGCCATGCCTTTGGACTTTCGAATCAACACGCTAGGATCATATGGTGTTTGAGATGGCGTGCAGTCCGAATATCCAAAACGACTCAACACCTTCTCAACATAGTGGGATTGCAGAAGTGTAATTCCACCCTCATTATCTCTCAGTAGCTTGATGTTCAAGATAACATCAGCCACACCAAGGTCTTTCATCTCAAAGTTCTGTGATAGAAACGATTTGACCTCCTCGATGACTTTGAGGTTTGTTCCGAATATCAGTATGCCATCAACATACAAGCACAATATAACTCCTTCGCCCCCACCATGGCGATAGCACTACTAGGAAAAGGGCTACTAATGGTTCACCAGTTTTGCCTACTAATGGCGCATCACTGGTGCGCCATTAGTATCACACCACTAGTATTTTTTACTAATGGCGCACCACTGGTGCGCCATTAGTATAGGCCACGGTGCGCCATTAGTATAGGCCACTGGTGCGCCATTAGTATAGGCCACTGGTGCGTCATTAGTATTTTTGAATTTTGAAGGCGGGAAAATAGTAGTGGCGCACCGTCTAACCCCCACCGTGCACCATTGCTATTTTTGAATTTTGATTTTGGATCTGGATCGTGATTTTTTTGCCCATTTTTTGCTCGTTTTTTGGCACGATATTGTTTCAAATTTTGTTCCTGTTTTTGGATCTTGTACGTTCTTTTGCCGTGTTCTTTTGCCGGAGAGGAGTTCACCGGAGAGGAGGAGGAGGAGGTCACCGGAGAGGCGCTCGCCTACATCGCCGGAGAGGAGGAGGAGTTCGCCGGAGAGGAGGAGGAGGAGGTCGCCGGAGAGGAGGAGGAGGAGGAGGTCGCTGGATAGAAGTTCACCAGAGCATCGGAGAGGAGGAAGGAGAAACCATGAGGGGATGGGAGGAGAGGAGGGAGGAGGAGCTCACC
>NC_041390.1:520695242-520724186 GCF_002162155.2 Triticum dicoccoides | reverse complement strand
AGAGGAGGTAGGAGAAACCGTGAGGGGAGGGGAGGGGAGGGGAGGAGAGGAGGGAGGAGGAGGTCGCCGGAGAGGAGGAGGAGGAGGTCGCCGGAGAGAAGGAGGAGGAGGTCGCCGGAGAGGAGGAGGGTAGTATGGTGGAGGAGAGAAGGAAGATGGAGTGGAGGAGAGGAGGAGATGGAGTGGAGGAGCGGTGGAGTGGAGGAGAAAAATGAAGGAGAGGACCACGCCCAGCCATATATATGGCATAGTAATGGCGCACCGCGGGCAGGTGCGCCATTACTAACTTTTTTTTTGATTTATTTTGAATTTTGAAGGCAGGAAGATACTAATGGCGCACCATGGGCAGGTGCGCCATTAGTAACTTTTTTTATTTTTTTTTGACTTATTTTGAATTTTGAAGGCGGGAAGTTAGTAATGGCGCACCATGGGATGGTGCGCCATTAGTAAGTTTGATTTTTTTTTGAATTTTTTTATCTCTCCAGATCTTAAAAGCCCCGTATCTTTTTTTCTGTTAGGTTTTTGAGGATTTTGAAAATGTTTAACGGGGTTACCCCGTTAAATTCGGATGTAACTTTTCGAGTAGATGATTTTTCATATAAAAAACTTTTTCATCCGAGTTTGTACGCAAAAGTTATGCCCATTTTACAAATTCTCAAGAGATTTCGCAAATAAAGTCGAAGTTCATATTTATAAATTTTCACAACAACTAGACCACATATCACATGGGAAACTTATTTTCTTTTATTTTTTTGACATTTCCATCATTTTTGTTTATTTTTTTTAAACTGAAAAGGCGGTCCACCGGGGGGGAGGGGTGCATTCGGTGGAAGTGGTGGCCTAGTTACTAATGGCGCACCATGGGAGTGGTGCGCCATTACTAGTTGAACTAGTAATGGCGCACCACTCCCATGGTGTGCCATTAGTAAAAAAAAGTTTTTTTTAAGTTTTTTTTAAAACTACTAATGGCGCACCGTAGGGGTGGTGCGCCATTACTAGTTGAACTAGTAATGGCGCACCATCCCCACGGTGCGCTATTAGTAGTTTTGATGAAATTTTTAAAAAAAATTACTAATGGCGCACCAACACATGGTGCACCATTAGTATATAGTAATGGCGCACCACATGTCTGGTGCGCCATTAGTGTCAATTTCATCTATAGCATTTTTCCTAGTAGTGTAGTATACACATTTGTCAGCCTCATTAACAACGAAACCAACAGATGTCATAGTTGTATTAAACTTATCTTGCCATTGCTTAGGTGCTTGTTTCAGGCCATATAAAAATTTTATCAACCTACACACCTTTCTTTCCTGACCATCTATCACAAAGCCATCAGGCTATTGCATGTAGATTTCCTCCTTTAGCTCTCCATTTAGAAAAGCCGTCTTAACATCCATCTGATGGACGAGAAGACCGTGCGAGGCCGCCAACAAGAGTAATACTCGATTGGTGGTCAGTCTAGCCACAGGTGAATAAGTATCGAAGAAATCTTCCTCTTCTTGCTGGTCATAGCCCTTGGCCACAAGCCTAGCCTTATACTTTTCAATAGTACCATCGGGCCTAAGCTTCTTTTTGAACACCCACTTACCCCCCAGTGGTTTGCAACCATAGGGACGATCAGTGATCTCCCATGTCCCGTTAGCCATGATGGAATCCATCTCGCTACGGACCGCATCCTTCCAGTAGTCAGCTTCTGGAGAGGCATACGCTTCTGAAATAGAAGTGGGAGTATCATCCACGAGGTACACGAAGAAATCATCACCAAAGGTCTTTGCAGTCATTTGTATCTTGCCCCTACCAAGGGTTTCCTCGTCATCCTCCTCATGATTTTCATAATGTGTTTGCTCATAATATTCCATAGGAATGGCAGGTTCAGGAGTCTCCTCAGATTCCTGTCTAGAAGTGCTTTGCATATCTCTCATAGGAAAAATATCCTCGAAGAATGTAGCATCCTTAGACTCCATAATTGTACCGAACTTCTGGTCATGTACCTCAGATTTCACTACTAGAAATATATAGCCAACATTGTTCTTAGCGTAACCCAAATTAACGCAGTCCACAGTCTTTGGTCCAAGCTTATGCTTTTTGGGGATCGGCACATTGACTTTCGCCAAACAGCCCCAAGTACGAGAGTGTTGTCCTTCTCTTTGCCCATTTCTCATAGGGAGTGATCTCATTATCCTTTGTCGGAACTTTATTCAGGACATGACATGCCGTTAATATAGCCTCCCCCCACCATGTCTTGGATAAACCCGATGTATCTAACATGACGTTAACCAAATTAGTTAGAGTACGGTTTTTCCGCTCGGCAACCCTGTTTGACTGGGGTGAATAGGGAGGCGTCCTCTCATGAACAATGCCAGAAAGAATCAAACTCACTCGAGAAGTACTCTCCACCACGATCTGACCGGACTCGCTTAATTTTCTTTTCAAGTTGTTTCTCAACTTCTGCCTTATAGATTTTAAAGTAGTGTAGAGCCTCATCTTTAGTGTTTAACAGATACACATAGCAATATCTAGTGGAGTCATCTATCAATGTCATGAAGTATTTCTTTCCACCTTTAGTCAACACACCATTCATCTTACAAAGATCAGAATGTATGAGTTCTAATGGTGCCAAGTGTCTCTCCTCCACGGCCTTGTGAGGCTTGCGAGGTTGCTTAGCTTGCACACATGAAAGGCACTTAGAACCTTTGGCTAAGGTGAAACTAGGGATTAAATCCAACTTGGCTAGCCGCGTCAAACACCGAAACTAATGTGACAAAGACGTGAATGCCAAACTTCAGATTCATTAACATTCGAATGAATATGGTTCACGACTTTATTACAAAAATCTGCGAGGGAAAGGCGGAACATCCCTCCGCTCTCATAACCTTTTCCAACAAAGAGTCCATATTTCGTAACAACTAATTTATTAGACTCGAAAACCAACTTAAACCCTTCTCTACATAGAAGGGAGCCACTAACGAGGTTCTTCTTGATGGCGGGGACATGATGCACGTTCTTCAGCTGCACGATCCTTCCCGAAGTAAACTTCAGATCACCCGTGACCTGTGACCTGGTAAGAAGTGAACAATAAAATGTCAGCACACACATGAACACCTGCACCTGTGTCCACCCACCAATCGTTGGGTTGAAACACTGAAAAAATAGTAAATAAATTACCGTACCCAGATGCACCATTCTCATTGTTGCCCACAATCATGTTGGCAGCCTTGGAGTCATGTCCTGGCTTATTGTACTTGTTTGGGCACTTATTGGCCCAATGTTCAACCGAACCACAAGTAAAGCAGCCCTCATCCTTCTTGTTCTTCTTGAAGGTCTTCTTACCCTTCTTCTTAAAGTCGGTATTCTGTTGGACACCGTTCTTTCCCTTGGGCTTGTGGGAGTTATGGTTCCTCTGGTTCACCATGTTGGCGACAGAAGTCCCTTCGGTCCCTTTTCCATGCGAGTCTTTTGCCCTCGAATTATGCTCAACATTCAGATGGCCAATGACATCCTCCACAGAGAATTCACGCCTCTGATGTTTCAGAGTGGTGGCAAAGTTCCTCCAGGAATTAGGGAGCTTAGCGATTATGCAGTCCGCGACAAACTTGCCTGGTAACTCGTACTTAAGAAGTTCAAGCTCCTTAACAATGCATATTACCTCATGAGCCTACTCCAATACAGGACGGTTTTCAACCATCTTGTAATCGTGGAACTGCTCTATAATATACATCTCGCTCCCTGCATCGGCGGCCCCGAATTTAGATTCGAGCGCCTCCCACAAGTCCTTGGCGACATGCACATGTAAGTATGCATCGACCAGTTTATCTCCGATCACGCTAAGAACTGCTCCGAGAAACACAATGGTAGCCTCCTTGAACGCCTTCTCCTGTTCAGGAGCAATCGTTCCCGTGGAGACACCGGTGACCCAGAACACGTTCATAACCGTGAGCCATAACGTGGTCTTAGTCTGCCAACGCTTAAAGTATGTACCGGTAAACTTATCCGGTTTCAGTGCAGCGGCAAAGCCACTTGCCGAAAAATTCCTACACATAATAGGTTTTTGGATTGTTGAGTAAATAGGCAATTTCTCGGTTAAATTAATCCAGGAGTAAATCACTAGCACGGCATTGACACAAATAAACACATACTGATATTCAGTCAAGATAGCACATACTACGCTAATTGCAGAAAGACCTACGTATAATGCTAGCATGGCTAAAACAGAAAACAGTAGGAGCGGGATAAACGAGTTATACCCTCCAGTAGGCCATGCAGAGGCCGTGGCTTTGGTGGCGGCATCGGCATCCTCGGCGGCCTTCTTGTCGGCTTCAGCTTTCTCGGCGGCGGCACGTTCGGCGTCAGTGGACATGGTGATGATGAAGGCGACGCGAACGTAGAGGAAGTAGACGATCGGAAGCGAGAAGTCGCGTAATCGCTGCCCAAAAACCTATTCGCCCCTCACCCCGTACAGGAACCAGAAGGGCGTGGTTTCGGAGACCTGCTCTCCCGTCGACCGTGTACGCGGCGGATGGGATGGAGTCACCGGCGGCAGCAGCAGCAAGGGAACAACGGTGGGCGCGCGCGTGGAGCAGATATGATCTGTTCGTGGCGGCTAGGGTTAGAAGACACCGCACACTTATATAGACGCAGCCGCGTGGAGAGACGTGGGCTCGACCCACGTCCGAGTCCGTTAGAGCCCACGATCCGACGTCTCAGATCGTGGCCCAGCTCAGAGAACTCTCCGTTAGTGACTGGCAAAAATAAGCGTGTAGGTGTGAGCTCGGCTCGGCTCAATCCCGCAACCCGCGGCACGATGCGGCGTGGCACGTCGTGACGAGGCGTGGCGAGGCGGGCGGCGGAGGGGGAGTGCGCGAGGGCCTCTTCTCTTCTCAAACTCCAATAGCATGTAGAAGTGAAACCCTTATAAACCACTCTAACTCTCCTTCCACTAGCGGGGTGGGACTAAAATTCCCACTACACCTAGTGCCATATAACCCACATGGGCCCTTAGAGATTTTTCAGAAATTGCTATATGGGCCTAGAGCCCATCTCAAATTTCAGCATATTCAAGTTTCTTGGGGTTCACCGAAATTTCCGAAAACTGGTCGGTTTCGGAAAATTTCGGAAAGTGATAAGTTGCATGTATTGCGACCCGTTTTATTTTTATTTATTACAATTTGATTTATGACCAAAACTATGTTTGTTTATTTCACCCCCTAGAAGATTTTACAAATTTTGAAGCAGATTAAAGATGGAGATTAGAAGTTACCTCTTCAACAAAAAATATTAGATTGTTCCTATTTCTTGTTTTATTCATTGGAATAATAGGAATTATAACTAGTTTCTTTTTCGTGGGTAGAATTAGTTGATCATGAATGTTACCCCTTTAAGTAACTTTATTATTCATGCAAACTTTGATGAAAAAGGGTTTCCCCGCTTTATATTATAAAGCAACGACCACAACATAGGAAAACGGTATGAAGGTTCCAACTAGCGGGCCACAACAAACCCGAGAGAAAAGTACGGAATACGAAAGTCTTGCTGGCGATCAGCATAACAAGTCCCAAAATAGACCGAAAAAGGACTCTAATCTGGCTCCCGGGGAGGCGGCGGTAGAGGCGGCGGCAACGGCGGCGCGCGTCGAGATGCGGGGGAGCGGAGCACGACAATCATCCGGTCGATGTAGGATCAGTCTTGGCGCTTGCTAAGCGGCCTCCAGAGTTGTAGAAACCCACACAGATTGTAAACGGCATCAGTCACATGCGTGGGATAAGATGTTCAATCACCAGTTTATTACGGACATTCCATAATGTCCACAATAGCGCCCCCACCAACACCCATAAGGAGGGGCGTTCGACCGTAGGGAATGTGAGTTGCTCCGAGAACATCTCTGGGAGGTTGTCATGGAACGAACCGCCACCTACCGTTTCCTGAAGGCAACTCCACAAAAATCTCGCAGAGGGACACCAAAAGAAGATATGGTTGGAGTCCTCCGGGACTGAACAATGGGGCATAGTCCGTCGGAGGGGGCATTGCACTTAAGCACCTCCGTGCCGGATGGTAGACGGCCCCTTACTAATTGCCATATGAAGATCCTAAACTTCAAGGGGAGCTTAATCTCCCACAGGAGGTTAAGCTCAATTGGGCCAGGGGTGGGCATGATGGCCCAATAGAGAGATCTAGCGGAAAATCGCCCTGACGGCTCAAGATCCCACCTCGGCGAATCTGGCCTGAGAGATGGGGTATGAAGAGCCATGCAGGCGATAAGGTCATCCCAAAGGTCTCTTCCTATGGGAATGAAAGTACGTCGGAATGCGTTGTGGCCTAGATCCTGCAGAGCAGCACCTACGGTGATGTTCGAGTTCACATAGATGTTTAACAGTGGTTGAAACCGGATGGCAAAGGGGTGGGGGCCGGACCATCGATCTAGCCAAAAGAGAGTGGAGACTCCAGCGCCTACCGAGATGGAAGATACGAGGCGGAGGACCGTCAATAGCTGAATGATTGTTCACCAGAACTGGGAATCCCAGGATCTTTGAGCAAATGCTAGGCCCTGGCCATGCAAGTATTTTGCGTTGATGATCTCCAAACCAGAGTCTTCCCTCCCCCGAGGCGATTCTCCATAGCCACTTGGACAGGAGAGCAATGTTCATCCGTTTGGATGAAATGATGCCCAGGCCCCCTTGGTCTTTAGGCTTGCAGATTTCTGCCCATTTCACCATGTGGTACTTCTGCTTATTATCTTTCCCTGCCCAGAAAAATCCGGACCGGTACTTTGCTATATTTTTATGAAGGGATTCGTTCAAACTATAGAATCCCATGAGGTACATAAGCAGGCTGGTCATCGACGAGTTGATGAGGATGACCCGAGTTGCCTTGGAGAGCCATCTCTCTTGCCATGGCTCCACCCGATATTGGACCTTGGACACCATCGATCGAAGGTCCTTGCCTAATATAAGAGAGTCACTAACGGGCATACCCAGGTAAGTTGTTGGGAAGGAGTGACCGGGAGTTAATTAAGCCGGTTGGTAATACGCCGCTTCTCCTCCTCTGGGTAGCCCAAGACAATTACTTCACTCTTATTGAGGTCGATTGTTAGGCCGGACATCTATTGGAAGCACAATAACAGGAACTTGAGGTGTTAGATAATGGCATCTGATCCTTCAACCATCAGGATCGTGTCATCCGTGAATTGGCGGTGTGTGAGGCCTCCTCCTGCGAGCAAGTGAGGGCAAATGCCCTTGATGTGACCTGCCTGCTTGGCCGACTCTAGGATCGTCGCAAGGGCATCAACTACAAGGTTGAATAGGAAGGGGGAGAGTGGTTACCCTTGGCGCACCCCCTGCACCATTTAGAAGAAGGGACCAACCTCCCCATTGATGTTAACGGCGGAACGACCGCTCATCACAAGCTGCATGACCCGCCAACCCAGTGGTGGTCAAAACACTTCCTTTCTAACACCTCCCGAAGGAAGGATCAATGGTTTGTGTCATAGACCTTATGGAAATCAATCTTGTAGAATACCGCTTTAAGGTGTTTCCTTTTGACTTCATGAAGAACCTCATGGAGGACCAGGTTCCCATCCAGGATATACCGACCCTTAATGAACGCAGACTGGTTCAGTTGGGTAATCTGGGATGCTAGAAGGGCCGCCCTATTGGCGTACCCATTAGCAAGGATCCCAAATATCACATTGATCAGAGTGATAGGATGGAATTGTCGGATATCCGACGCCCCCGGGACCATAGGGATCAAAGAGATAATGTCGTCGTTCAACCGGGATAGGTCGAGCACCCTTGGGAGAATTCCCTAAACAACCCAATGATCTCGTGCTTAATTGTCTGCCAGAACACCTGGAAAAACCGAAGAGGCCATCTAAACCCGGGGCCGACGAAACATTCATCCCTTTTATTATGGAAGCTACCTCTTCCTTTGAGAACTCTGCCAAGAGCATCTTATTCTATTCTTGTGAGACTAGCTAGGTCCCCACCCAGATATTGTCTGCAAGCGCCGCGCCTCTGTGTTCCCTTGCAGCGAACATGGTTTTGTAGAAGCCATCCACATGCTCCCGGATCGCGTGTGGATCTTGGAACAACTAGTCCCCTTCCCAAAGAAGGGGAATAATACATCTACGACGTCGGCCATTGGCAATCGCCTAGAAATACAATGTGTTCGCATCTCCGAAGAGGACCCAATTAATGGTACCCCGCTAGTGCTAGTATTCCTCCTCCTTCCGATATATTTCCAGCAATTTGTCTTCGAGGCTATAGCGGAGAGCCCATTCATCCGGGGGCAGCCCCGCGGTGTCGGCCTTTAGCACTAATAGAAACAGAGCTTTAAAACCGGTTCGTAAGGGCCTTTAGTGCCGGTTCTGCAACTGGCACTAAAGAGTGGAGACTAAAGACCTTCCCCTTTAGTACCGGTTGGGCACGAACCGTCACTAAAGGCCCACCACGTGGCATGAGCTCGCGCCGTGGTATGGGGGACCTTTAGTACCGGTTGGTGTTACGAACCGGTACTAAAGGTATTTTTTTGAAAATTTTGGATTTTTTTTTGATTTTCGGAATTATTTGATGATTTAGTCTCTAATCACCCCTCTTAACTGCTCAAGTGTGGATCACTCATTCCCAAATCGTCAAGCTTCCCGGCCGGTCACCCATCCTCTCACTCCCCCAGCCTGAACACGCTTAGCTTCGAGTTCTATTCCCCCTACTTTCCAAGTCTGTACTTGTTGTTTTCCTGACATATTTAAGCTGTCAATCCTATTAACCCTCAGCAGTTTACTTTGAGCATTAGGTCACACGTTTCACCGTTTGAGTTTGAAACTATTATTAAAAAAACAGTAATTATTTAGTAACACTAATATTTCTTGAATAAGTGTGACCATAGTTTGACCAGATTTGACAAAAATTCAAGAAATTGAAATAATTATTTAGTAACGCTAATATTCTTGAATAATTATGTGGTAACATTAACACTTCTTTAATAAGTAGTTTGACCATAGTTTAACCAGATTTAACAAAAAAAATAAAAAAAACTAAAATTTGAGCATATCTTTTTCTCCTTTTGGATTTGAGGATACTAAAAAATTGCAAACGGGTCGTAGGCTGTCAAAACCGGATGCGGATTTTCGTGCTGAATTTTTTGATATATTATACGTTTTTTCCGACATCTTATGCAAAAGTTATAGCCGTTTTACATTTTCCCTACACTTTTTGCAAAACATGTCCAAATTTAAGTTTTCAAAATTTTCTAACTAATAGATGTAGTAATATAACTACCTCTCGAAGGATTTTATTTTTTGAAGTTTTTGTCATTTTCTTTTGATTTTTTCTAAACTGAAATGGCGATACACCGGGGGAGGAGGGTAGAGTTTGAAAATTGCCCTATAGTCCCGGTTTGTGTCTCCAACCGATACTATAGGTCAGACCCCTTTAGTCCTGGTTCGTGGCACGAGCCGGTACTAAAGGATGGCCCTTTAGTACCGGTTTGTGCCACGAACCGGTACTAAAGGGGATCACCTTTAGTACCGGTTCGTGGCACGAACCAGTACTAAAGGTTCAACACGAACCGACATTAATGCATAGCCGTTCGAACTGGCACTAATGGTACCATTAGTACCGGGCCAAAATCAAACCGGGACTAATGTGTCTCACATTAGGTCTTTTTTCTACTGGTGTAGGTCAAGTACCTGAATATATGCAAGAAGGGCCCCTTTCTGGACCTTGAGGTCCCACCACATTGGCACCCCAACCCTCAATCAACTGCCTGGCACGCTTGGCCAGGAAGTGCCACTCGTCCACCGCCAACATCTGGCGGTGTGGTTCCGAGCGAGGAGCCACCCAGTGGCTGATCACGGCCTCAACGAACCCGAGTTGCCGGAGCCAGAAAGACTCGAAGCAGAACCGTGGGGCAGGCCTAGGTCGGTCATCACTCGAGGAGAGAAGGAGGGGGGCATGGTCACAGACGATGCGGGTGATGGCCTGCAAGCATGCCGGCAGGAACCGCAGCTCCCACTTCGGGGAGACGAATACCTGATATAGGACACTCAGGGTCGAGTTCAACTGACGGTTGGTCCAAGTGAATCGCGCCTCTACCCTAGCTAACTCGGCGAAACCGAGATCAGCGTTCCAATCATTGAATTGCTGCACTCTAATGAGGTTGAAGTCGCCATCAATAATGACCGGGAGAGAAGCGGCTGAAACCTTCATGTGTGGCTCTTCCAGAAAAGAATGGGATCGCCTATGGTCCGCGGGACCATATACCACGATCACTTCCCACTTGAAGCTGATTGCTCTCTCCTAGACCTCCATACTCACGAAAAGTTCGCCCCGGTCTGTACCAAAGCAAAACTCATATTTGTCGCATGTGTATATTTGAACATTGATATTGTTTTCAAATGATAATGACCGAGTCAGCTGAGTAAAATGTTGCAATGATTTTCCGGTGCCGCATTGCGATACCAAAGATTTTGATTATTTTTTTACGTAGTAACCGCAAAAATGTTTGAGTGATTGTCAAGTGATTTTAGCATAGTCGCGCGAGAAAAATGTTGCAACACCGACGTACATGCAGCAGCTCAAATTGAAACTTTCTTTTTCGAACCAAGAGCTGAAATTTAGGCTGATTAGAGTTATGGAGCAGATTAGGGTAAGAGATAAGAGTCTTTGGAACCGATTGGAGTTTGCTGAAGCTGACTCGACGTACGTAGCAGCAAAGAACGCGCAGTATTAGACATGAAAAAAAAAAAGAACGTGCAGTATTCAACAATTACCCTACCGCAAAAAAGGTATTCAATAGTTTCCCGGTGCGAACCAGCCTAGCACGCGCAAAAGCGAAAGAAAACCGCGCGATTCATAGAACGTCCGACGCGTTCGTTGCTTTTGACCGTTGCAGGCCAGCGCCTACATAAACAGCTAGCCCTGTCAAGAGAAAGAGAAAGAACAAAAACCCTGTCAGGAGATGGCATCCGGCGGCGCGTCAAACCCATGGCGGCCGCCGCCACCGCGGGAGGGACACCACACCAATGCCCTTTTTGCGTTAAGTCGTGGCCAACAGCCCAGGCACTTGGTAGCCGTATGTCTTCACGCAGCTGCGTCAAGAACCGCCGCCAGAATGAGCCTGTAAGCCCGCCCGTACCCAACTTACCTACTCTCATATGTACTTTGTTGGGCCCTTGGCTGTTTGTGCTTGCTCCCAACCAATCCTTTTGGGAGGAGTGTTGACACACGAACACGTCACGTGTACCCTCGACGCCGGGGGTGGTGCACCGCAGCTCACGTCGCAGGAGATCTGACCGACAGCACGATACGCAAGACAGCCAGCGGGCGTTTTTGAAGACCCGAAACCCCACACGCTCGGGAGGGACCCCGTCAGGGAGTGCGGCGGCTATGCGCTGCCCTAGGTCGAATCGCTCGCCCCTACAGCCTCGTGGATCGCTGCCCTCCAATGCGAAGAACGAACGAATAACGAGAAAGAAAGATACAAGGGTAGGGGATAAAGATAGATGAACACAAAAGTGTAATAGATTGATTGGTTCGATTGGTGTTGTTCAATCGGCCGTCACCCCTTAGATATATAAGAGGCGGCTGGACTTCCCGTGCAAGGAAAAGGCTTGGATTCACGTCCAAAACCCTAGCCAAATTCGGATTGGTTTTATCCGAACTTTCCAAAACTGTTCGGTTTAAACTGGCTGCACCTTGCGGGTCTTTTTGTGGTGATAAACGATCTCGGATGAAAACGAGCCCAAAAGCAATCTTGACCGTTTCGACGAGACGAACAACTTTCATGTTGAAGGGCTTTTTTGAACAGAGGTCATCTTGAGGGTTAAACCGGTCGCGCAAAATCGGCTATTCCCTCGCGCTACCCATCAGACATGTGTCTGGTGGGGCGCGGCACATCTCGCCTCGTGACAGGACATAAGATCTTAGTACTTTGAGCATAGTTTCGGCCTTCGAGATTAAATCGGACGGTGATGACCCAAACTTCAATGATGTTCATATCAATAATATGGAACTCTTCCATGTAGATCACTTCTCCATTTGAGGCCATCTTAAATAAGTTCTTGACCGTGTCAAAATCTGGTGTCAACAAGGAGTACCGCCGTGGAGGTCCCCCTCCGGTGGAGATAAACTTCATGGGGCTGCCGGTGGCGCCGGTGCGGCAGCCGGTCGTGGAGCCCGAAGGAGACGTGTTGGAGTCGCTCGAGCCGGAGGAGGACGACGGAGCTGGGGAGGAGGACGACCTGACCTTAACGCTTTGATGCCTGATGAAGGGCGCGCATTATACACAGCTAGTCGGATGAGATCACAAGGGACGATAGATGAGCGCCATGTTTAAGATTCATTCATGCTAGAGTTTGGATTGTTTTACTGTATCTTTGCTGTTCGGTAGTTTGAATGTTATATGATGATGAATATCTTGCCTATTAAACATTCGAACACCTTTAATTCGGAAAACTCAATTCGATGCACAAGCTCATCTGCACCCAGTCAGAAAACAAATCAAAACAAATACTAAACAAATTCAAAAAAATCCAATTTTTTGTGTGATAGATAATTTTATGTGTGAGGTTCTCTTCAAGTTTCAACTTATTTGGACATTCGAACAGCTCTCAGCAAAAAAACAAATCGGGTCAAAATAGTGTGTGAACAGTAAACTTTTTTTTACAAATCTTGAATTTGTCTGTTTTGCTGAGAGTTGCTCAGATGTCCAAATGAGTTGAAACTTGGTGCGCACCTCACGCATAAACTTATCTACCATACAAAAATAATTTGGAATTTTTTGAATTCTTTTAGTATTCGTATTTTTTTTCGTAAGAGCGGGTGCAGATGAGCTCCGGAGCAAAAATGCCGCACTCCTTTAATTCGTTCTTGTTTAATGTAAAGAGCATTTCTTTCCATACTCTACTGATTTTGTCATTTGGAAATATATCAAAGGGAAAAAATGCAAGTATTTATTGCGTTTAGATCCATATTTTTTGTCGGCGCGCGTGTTGAATTCGAACTTGGTGTAAATTTTCATATGAACAGGCAAACTCGGTGTAGATTGTTCGATGTGATTATCTATCTATCTGTCTGTCTGGCTGTCTATTATCGCTATTGTATAATGAAAAACAACCTACCATGTTCATCGACATATGCTAAATATATTTGCACAGTTTGATCAGGATATAGTAAAATGTTGACATGCACACCAGCTCGATATATATTGAACCGTCATGTTGTCATGTCAATATGCATATACATGTATATGGAAAGTCATGCAGTCATCCGGCTGTAATTAGACCGTCATGACCTGGTACGCACACCCATCTCCTATAATCTTTTTCAGAAAAACATATGCTAAAATTAACTAGTCCGTTTGATTATAACTCAGCCTTCGTTTTTCTTTTGTTTTTGTTTTGCAAATAAATTAGCCTTCGTTGCTTTTGCATGGTCCTATTAAACGCCATACTACCAGTATTGGACAAAAGGGCACCTTATGTGTTGTGTTTCTGCTAAATTAACTGTTGAAAATATGAGCAAATTATCGTGAGATTTAATCCGAATAAACAGAAGATAAATCATGAAAACACTAGCAGAGATTAAACTAATCATGCAAACTAGCATAGTAGATGAACATATCACATTTAGGGCACATACTAGAAACATGAATTGTACCACGATCTCGAATAAAAAGGATAGAATCACATACGGTCCATCGGGAGCAGCACCGCCGGCTTTGATGTTGTCGCACATGTCGTTGAGGATGAGGTTGCCGAGGTCGGGGAAGAAGTGGTCATCGGCGAAGTCATTACTACCAGCAGTCGCGCGAATGC
Organism: Triticum dicoccoides; assembly: GCF_002162155.2. NCBI lineage: Eukaryota > Viridiplantae > Streptophyta > Magnoliopsida > Poales > Poaceae > Triticum > Triticum dicoccoides. The sequence goes on along the minus strand of NC_041390.1, from coordinate 520,710,376 downwards.
GCTCCCCAAAAATGTGATGGCCCCTCTCTCATACAGGATCACGAAAGGCGGGGTTTCGGAGGCTTGATGTCCCTTCTCGCGGTGCACGCCGGAAGGAGGGATGGGGAAGACTTGCGTGGTGGCACAATGCTCTGGAAGGGTAGACGTCTGCCTGATTATATAATGCGGGCCGGGTAGGTCGTGGAGAAAACCCCACGTCAAATTATTCCTCAGCAGCAAAAATGTAGATAATGTGCATAGCTCTGTCCTCGTCTCGGCTCATTCTCATACAAATGGTAGAAGAGCTCATCTTATAAAGAGGTGCAACTCTCTCTTACCTTTCGGGGTGAGACTAAATTTTAGTCTCATTCACACCACTTACGTGTGTGCATGAATAGGCTAAGAAAATTTCAGGATTGTAGTTGGGCTTGAGGCCAAAAGCCCACTAGCAAATTCCAACATTAACTACGCCATCTAATTATGGCCGACCTAACTAGATTACAATGGCTGTGATCAAGGCAGAACCACCTGCATCGGCACTTGGTAATGTGAAACAGAGGAATCAAAATTGACCTATCGGAATCCGCAGACCATAACCAGTCCGATTCATGGAGAAGTTCAATTACCACTGACGATGTCATGCTGACATCAACAAGACATCTAGTACAAACTCTCCTTTTAGCTTTGGTCCATTGTGGTCATCTTTAAATTTAAAAAATATATGAAACTTCATACATTTTAATTTCTCAGAACATTGAATATATTTCATATCTTAAAATAAGTACACATAGTAAAATATTTCCTCCAGCCCAAAGACGTACTACCTCCCTCTCGTATTTGGGTCAAAGTTTGACCATAGATTTAACTAGTAAAATTTAATTTATATGTAAGAAAAATAATATTATTGGAAACTTCTTTCAAATACAAGTCTCCCAATTTTATTTTTACTGCATATAACTTGTATTTTGTTAATCAAATTTAAGGCCAAAGTTTACACAAAATACAAAGGGGACTAATAAACCCGGATAGTGGTAGTATAAGTTCAGTCCTAGGTCAAACATTTCTAAATATAAATATATGTTTCTACTGACTAGGTCAAAGTTTAAATAGTTTGACTTGGAAAAACTTACACCCATTATAGTATTTTGGAATGGAGGGAGGCTGGAATGGGGGAGATATGCGCATTAATATCCATGACATATCACTTGATTTGAAAGGCATACTAAGTGAATGCCAAACCAAAGAATTCATGGTGGATCGTAGGTTTCATCAAAGCGGGTCAAGAACAACAGCATGTAGACAAGTACAATCACTTAATGATGATAACCACTCAGGGTGCCCTGATAAGAAGATAAATCAACAATCAACTGAGAAGAGTGCGTATATCAAACCATTGCATTTTATTTTTGAGTTAAAATATTGCATTTTGATGTCGTAAAGTTTGCACAACCTGAACTGCAAGAGAATGCATAACACATTGATGTGCCAAAAAAACAATAATTTCACAGTGACCATAGCCCAATATATTCTTAAATAACTAAAATATATAGGTTATTGTCGAGGTAAGATCAATTGTACTCACTCCGTCTCAAAAGGCTTGTCTTAGAGCATCTCTAGCAGAACCCGTATAATGCCCTGACCCAAAACTAATTTAAATTATAAAATCATAGACGTTCTAAGACATCGCTTGTGCATGTGTGTGAGCCACTTTCCTAAGATATATCCATTGCTCACAAACAAGAGTACCACACATAAATATAAGTGAAACTATTGTGTGTACACATGTGTGCGGAGCACTTTGCTAACATATATGCATTACACAAAAATCTAGTCGATCTTAAGAGTGCATGAAAACGTTAACATTCTCGTATTACTTTATTTTAAACATATAATCAGACACTTGTAACATACTGTTGTAGTTTTCAGGGAAGATGTGTTATTGTTTCAATGGGAAGAAGGGTGGAGAATTGTAGACTCTGCCTTCATTGAATTCGCTTACACTAATGTCATTAACAGTATGAGTTGGTTAATATATATTACATGGAGATTTAGCTTGCTTCTACCAAAAGATGTCAGTTAATCGTATGAATGTTGAATTTGGATACAGATTGGATTTGTTACTTATCACAATCTACTGATCATTATTATACCTACAAGTACTCTTTGCAACAAAACATATTATCAGTTATCCAACTTTACATGATCTTATAGTTAGGGGTACCTCTGTGTTTCAAACATTTTAGTTGTTATATTTATGTAAAATTTTCTTGATATACTTCTAGTAAATTCAATATCTTTGTTCATACTTTATGGCAATTAGTAGAAATTTCAACTTTTCGTTCCTCATTGTGTCAAGTAAATTGTTGGGATAAAAAGAAACACGTCGGACTAGAGAAAACCATGTAAGTTTAAAGTGTTTAAGTGAAATAGTTCATATATTTTAAACCCCCTCTAGTTTGTAAAAAAACATATTTTTCTCTTGGACCTCTGGGACCAAAGATACACAAGTGAGTCATATTAATACAGTAATTAGAAAATCAAATAAGGAGTTTCATGGAGACATATAGTGTTTGGCTATCTTCATTCTAATATTTTAATAATTAAACTAATTTCAAAATATAAAATCATAAAGGTTCTAAGACATTGCAAGTGCATCTGTGCAAGCCACTTTGCTAACATATATGCATTCCTCACAAACAAGTGTACCACACATAAACATAAGGGAAACTATTGCGTGTACACATGTGCGCGGGCCACTTTGCTAACATATATACATTACACAAAAGTCAAGTCGATCTTGAGAGTGCATGCAAACGTTAATGTTCTCATATTACTTTATTTTAAACCTATAATCGGCCACTCGTAACATACTGTTTTAGTTTTCTGGGAGATGTGTTGTTGTTCCGATGGGAAGATGGGTGGACAATTGTAGACTCTACCTTCATTGAATTGGCTTACACTAATGCCATTAACACTATGAGTATATTACATGGAGATTTAATTTGCTTCTACTAAAAGATGGCAGTTAATTGTATGAATGTTGAATTAAATATACATTGGATTTGTTACTTAACAGAATCTACTGAGCATTATTATACCCTGGTTTAATCTTTGTTAGTTCCATATCAAAGTGTTCACACTACAAGCACTCTTTGTTACAAAACATATTATCAGTTATTCAACTTTACATGATCTTATAGTTAGGGTTACTTCTATGTTCCAAACATTTAATTGTTATATTTATGTTAAGTTGTCTTGATATAATTTTTGTAAATTTAATATCTTTGTTCATACTTTATGGCAATTAGTAGAAATTTCAACTTTTCATTCCTCTTTGTGGCAAGTAAATTGTGGGGATAAAAAGAAACTCGTCGGACTAGATAAAACCATGTAAGTTCAATGTGTTTAAGTGAAATAGTTCATATACTATAAACCCCCTTCAGTTTGTAAAAATAAAATATTTTCCCTTGGGCCTATGAGAACAAAGATACACAAATGGGTCATAGTAGTCAAGTAATTATAAAATCAAATAAAGAGTTTCATGAAGACATGCATCGTTGGGCTATCTTCATTCTAATAGTTAAATTATTAACATAATTTCAAATTATAAAATGATAGACGTTCTAAGACATTGCATATGCATGTGTGCGGGACACTTTGCTAGGATATATGCATTGCTCAAATACAAGTGTACCACACATAAACATAAGGGAAACTATTGCGTGTACACATGTGCGCGGGCCACTTTGCTAACATATATACATTACAGAAAAGTCAAGTCGATCTTGAGAGTGCATGCAAACGTTAATGTTCTCATATTACTTTATTTTAAACCTATAATCGGCCACTCGTAACATACTGTTTTAGTTTTCTGGGAGATGTGTTGTTGTTCCGATGGGAAGATGGGTGGACAATTGTAGACTCTACCTTCATTGAATTGGCTTACACTAATGCCATTAACACTATGAGTATATTACATGGAGATTTAATTTGCTTCTACTAAAAGATGGCAGTTAATTGTATGAATGCTGAATTAAATATACACTGGATTTGTTACTTAACAGAATCTACTGAGCATTATTATACCCTGGTTGAATCTTTGTTAGTTCCATATCAAAGTGTTCACACTACAAGCACTCTTTGTTACAAAACATATTATCAGTTATTCAACTTTACATGATCTTATAGTTAGGGTTACTTCTATGTTCCAAACATTTAATTGTTATATTTATGTTCAGTTGTCTTGATATAATTTTTGTAAATTTAATATCTTTGTTCATACTTTATGGCAATTAGTAGAAATTTCAACTTTTCATTCCTCTTTGTGGCAAGTAAATTGTGGGGATAAAAAGAAACTCGTCGGACTAGATAAAACCATGTAAGTTCAATGTGTTTAAGTGAAATAGTTCATATACTATAAACCCCCTTCAGTTTGTAAAAATAAAATATTTTCCCTTGGGCCTATGAGAACAAAGATACACAAGTGGGTCATAGTAGTCAAGTAATTAGAAAATCAAATAAAGAGTTTCATGAAGACATGCATCGTTGGGCTATCTTCATTCTAATAGTTAAATTATTAACATAATTTCAAATTATAAAATGATAGACGTTCTAAGACATTGCATATGCATGTGTGCGGGACACTTTGCTAGGATATATGCATTGCTCAAATACAAGTGTACCACACATAAACATAAGGGAAACTATTGCGTGTACACATGTGCGCGGGCCACTTTGCTAACATATATACATTACAGAAAAGTCAAGTCGATCTTGAGAGTGCATGCAAACGTTAATGTTCTCATATTACTTTATTTTAAACCTATAATCGGCCACTCGTAACATACTGTTTTAGTTTTCTGGGAGATGTGTTGTTGTTCCAATGGGAAGATGGGTGGACAATTGTAGATTCTACCTTCATTGAATTGGCTTACACTAATGCCATTAACACTATGAGTATATTACATGGAGATTTAATTTTCTTCTACTAAAAGATGGCAGTTAATTGTATGAATGCTGAATTAAATATACACTGGATTTGTTACTTAATAGAATCTACTGAGCATTATTATACCCTGGTTGAATCTTTGTTAGTTCCATATCAAAGTGTTCACACTACAAGCACTCTTTGTTACAAAACATATTATCAGTTATTCAACTTTACATGATCTTATAGTTAGGGTTACTTCTATGTTCCAAACATTTAATTGTTATATTTATGTTAAGTTGTCTTGATATAATTTTTGTAAATTTAATATCTTTGTTCATACTTTATGGCAATTAGTAGAAATTTCAACTTTTCATTCCTCTTTGTGGCAAGTAAATTGTGGGGATAAAAAGAAACTCGTCGGACTAGATAAAACCATGTAAGTTCAATGTGTTTAAGTGAAATAGTTCATATACTATAAACCCCCTTCAGTTTGTAAAAATAAAATATTTTCCCTTGGGCCTATGAGAACAAAGATACACAAGTGGGTCATAGTAGTCAAGTAATTAGAAAATCAAATAAAGAGTTTCATGAAGACATGCATCGTTGGGCTATCTTCATTCTAATAGTTAAATTATTAACATAATTTCAAATTATAAAATGATAGACGTTCTAAGACATTGCATATGCATGTGTGCGGGACACTTTGCTAGGATATATGCATTGCTCAAATACAAGTGTACCACACATAAACATAAGGGAAACTATTGCGTGTACACATGTGCGTGGGCCACTTTGCTAACATATATACATTACAGAAAAGTCAAGTCGATCTTGAGAGTGCATGCAAACGTTAATGTTCTCATATTACTTTATTTTAAACCTATAATCGGCCACTCGTAACATACTGTTTTAGTTTTCTGGGAGATGTGTTGTTGTTCCGATAGGAAGATGGGTGGACAATTGTAGACTCTACCTTCATTGAATTGGCTTACACTAATGCCATTAACACTATGAGTATATTACATGGAGATTTAATTTGCTTCTACTAAAAGATGGCAGTTAATTGTATGAATGCTGAATTAAATATACACTGGATTTGTTACTTAACAGAATCTACTGAGCATTATTATACCCTGGTTGAATCTTTGTTAGTTCCATATCAAAGTGTTCACACTACAAGCACTCTTTGTTACAAAACATATTATCAGTTATTCAACTTTACATGATCTTATAGTTAGGGTTACTTCTATGTTCCAAACATTTAATTGTTATATTTATGTTCAATTGTCTTGATATAATTTTTGTAAATTTAATATCTTTGTTCATACTTTATGGCAATTAGTAGAAATTTCAACTTTTCATTCCTCTTTGTGGCAAGTAAATTGTGGGGATAAAAAGAAACTCGTCGGACTAGATAAAACCATGTAAGTTCAATGTGTTTAAGTGAAATAGTTCATATACTATAAACCCCCTTCAGTTTGTAAAAATAAAATATTTTCCCTTGGGCCTATGAGAACAAAGATACACAAGTGGGTCATAGTAGTCAAGTAATTAGAAAATCAAATAAAGAGTTTCATGAAGACATGCATAGTTGGGCTATCTTCATTCTAATAGTTATATTATTAACATAATTTCAAATTATAAAATGATAGACGTTCTAAGACATTGCATATGCATGTGTGCGGGACACTTTGCTAGGATATATGCATTGCTCAAATACAAGTGTACCACACATAAACATAAGGGAAACTATTGCGTGTACACATGTGCGCGGGCCACTTTGCTAACATATATACATTACAGAAAAGTCAAGTCGATCTTGAGAGTGCATGCAAATGTTAATGTTCTCGTATTACTTTATTTTAAACTTATAATCGGCCAATCGTAACATACCGTTATAGTTTTCTGAGAAGATGTGTTGTTGTTCCGATGGGAAGATGGGTGGACAATTGTAGACTCTGCCTCATTGAATTGGCTTACACTAATGCTATTAACACTATGAGTTGATTAATATATATATATATATATATATATATATATATATATATTACATGGAGATTTAATTTGCTTCTAGCAAAAGATGGCAGTTAATTGTATGAATTATGAATTTAATATACACTGGATTTGTTATTAAACAGAATCTACTGATCATTATTTTACCCTGGTTGAATCTTTGTTAGTTCCATATCAAAGTGTTCACACTACAAGCACTCTTTGTTACAAAACATATTATCAGTTATTCAACTTTACATGATCTTATATTTAGGGTTACTTTTATGTTCCAAACATTTAATTGTTATATTTAGGTTAAATTGTCTTGACATAATTTTTGTAAATTTAATATCTTTGTTCATACTTTATGGAAATTAGTAGAAATTTCAACTTTTCATTCCTCTTTATGGCAAGTAAATTGTGGGGATAAAAAGAAACTCGTGGGACTAGAGAAAACCATGTAAGTTCAAAGTGTTTAAGTGAAATAGTTCATATACTTTAAACCCCCTTCAGTTTGTAAAAATAAAATATTTTTTCCTTGGGCCTATGAGAACAAAGATACACAAGTGGGCCATAGTAGTCAAGTAATTAGAAAATCAAATAAGGAGTTTCATGGAGACATACATCATTAGGCTATCTTCATTCTAATAGTTAAATTATTAACATAATTTCAAATTATAAAATGATCGACATTCTAATACATTGCATATGCATGTGTGCGTGGCACTTTGCTAGGATATATGCATTGCTCAAATGCAAGTGTACCACACATAAACATAAGGGAAACTATTGCGTGTACACATGTGCGCGGGCCACTTTGCTAACATATATACATTACAGAAAAGTCAAGTCGATCTTGAGAGTGCATGCAAACGTTATTGTTCTCGTATTACTTTATTTTAAAGTTATAATCGGCCACTCGTAACATACCGTTGTAGTTTTCTGGGAAGATGTGTTGTTGTTCCGATGGGAAGACGGGTGGACAATTGTAGACTCTGCCTTCATTCAATTGGCTTACACTAATGCCATTAACACCATGAGTTGATTAATATATATATATATATATATATATATATATATATATATATATATATATATATATATATATATATATATGTTACATGGAGATTTAATTTTCTTTTACCAAAAGATGGTAGTTAATTGTATGAATTATGAATTTAATATACACTGGATTTGTTACTAAATAGAATCTACTGATCATTATTTTACCCTCGTTGAATCTTTGTTAGTTCCATATCAAAGTGTTCACACTACAAGAACTCTTTGTTACCAAACATATTATCAGTTATTCGTCTTTACATGATCTTATAGTTAGGGTTACTTTTATATTCCAAACATTTAATTGTTATATTTATGTTAAATTGTCTTGATATATTTTTTGTAAATTTAATATCTTTGTTCATACTTTATGGCAATTAGTAGAAATTTCAACTTTTCATTCCTCTTTATGGCAAGTAAATTGTGGGGATAAAAAGAAACTCGTTGGACTCGAGAAAACCATGTAAGTTCAAAGTGATTAAGTGAAATAGTTCATATACTTTAAACCCCCTTTAGTTTGTAAAAATAAATATTTTTCCCTTGGGCCTATGAGAGCAAAGATACACAAGTGGGCCATAGTAGTCAAGTAATTAGAAAATCAAATAAGGAGTTTCATGGTGACATACAGCGTTGGGCTATCTTCATTCTAATAGTTAAATTATTAACATAATTTCAAATTATAAAATGATAGATGTTCTAAGACATTGCATATGCATGTGTGCGGGACACTTTGCTAGGATATATCCACTGCTCAAATACAAGTGTACCACACATAAATATAAGTGAAATGATTGTGTGTACACATGTGTGCGAACCACTTTGCTAACATATATGCATTACAAAAGTCAAGTCGATCTTGAGAGTGCATGCAAAGGTTAATGTTCTTGTATAAATTTATTTTAAACAGATAATCAGCCCCTAGTAACTTACCGTTGTAGTTTTCGGGGAAGATGTGTTGCTGATCCAATGTGAAGACGGGTGGACAACTGTTGAGTCTTCCTTAATTTATTTGGCTTACACTAATGCCATTTAACAGAAGGTGTTGATTAATATATATTACATGGAGATTTTGTTTGCTTCTACCAAAAGATATGAGATAATCATATGAATGCTGAATTTGGATATACATGGGATTTATTACTTATCAGAATCTACTGATCATTAGTATACCATCAATGAATATATTATTAGTTCCATATCAAAGTGTTTACACTACAATTACTTTATGCTATAAAAATATTATTAATTATCCAACTGTACAGGATCTAATAGTTAGGGTTATATACCTCTGTGTTCCAAACTTTTAAATTTTTATATTTATGTTAAAATGTCTTGATATACTTTTACTACATTCATATTGTAGTTCATACCGAATGAAAATTAGTAGAGATTCAACTTCTCGTTCCTCTTGACGACAAGTAAATTATGGGGATAAAAAAACTTGTCGAACTAGAGAAAACCCTGTAAGTTCACATGTTTAAGTGACATAGTTCATATACTTTAAACCCCCTCCAGTTTTTGAAAAGAACATTTTTTCCCTTGGGACTATGTGAACAAATATACACAAGTGGGCCATATTAGTCAAGTAATTAGAAAATCAAAAAAGGAAATTCATGGATACATATAGTGTTGGGTTGTCTTCTTTCTAATAGTTAAATAATTAAACTAATTTCAAATTATAAAATCATAGACATTCTAAGACATTGTTTGTGAATATGTGTGGGCCGCTTTGCTACCATATATGCATTCCTCACGAACAAGTGTACCACACATAAAAGTAAGCGAAATGATTGTGTGTATGCATGTGCACTTGGCACTTTGATAACATATAGGGAACCACTAGGGATCAAACTACTGATCCCTAGAGTCCCATCAGACTAGTGCATGGCCATAGGATTAGCAGTCAATAGACGTTAGATCATGCATGAGAGGAGCGCTAGGCTATTTGTCAGATTATGTAGGCAACGCTCGGCATTTATTACGTTTTCCCTTTAACTTCTCCTGGATCATTGCTTCTCAGAACCGAGCTAACCGCCTTCACTAGTAGAAAGGGGGCAACGGTCCAGGCCGGGTCAGCCCATTAGTCCCGGTTCAGTCCAGAACCGGGACCAATGGGGGCATTGGACCCGGTTCGTGAGCCCAGGGGGCCGGCCGGGCCACGTTGGCCATTGGTCCCGGTTCATCTAGACCTTTTGGTCCCGGTTGGTGGGACGAACCGGGACCAGTGAGCCTCATTCCTGGCCCACCACCATTGGTCCCGGTTGGTGGCTTGAACCGGGACCAAAGGCTCCCCTTTAGTCCTAGTTCATGCCACCAACCGGGACCAATGAGGTGCCTATATATACCCCCTCGCATAAGAGCAGAGCACACTGCTCTGTTTTTTTCTGGCCGAGGGGGAGAAGGCTTGGTGGTGCTCTAGCTCACCTCCTATGCACACAAGGTGTTCGATGGATGCCCGAGCCACACTACTTAAGCTTTCTTCTCTCCAAGCTCGACCTCCAAGCTCCATTTTCCTCAATATTTGTCTAGGTTTAGCGGTCCTTCACGCCCCGTCCCCGTCTTCACCGCCGTCGATCACCCGCGCCAAGCTCATCGCCGGCACCACCGTGGTGAGCCTCTTGTTCTTATCTTCTTTCTGAAAGGAAAAATATTCTTACTTGTATGTTTACATAGATACTTGTATTATTTTCTTACTTTTATTATTGCATCTTATATAGTGCGATGGTTTTGGTATCCTCCCCCGTCGGCCCTCGTCATGTCTATGATTCGGATGTGGTATATATATATATTATCTTTATAACTATTGGTTCATTTATTGATTACTAAAATTATGCCGACCAACATGACATAGATTTTATTTATGTAGGATGTATGTGAATCGGAAATTCCAACCGACCCTATTGTCGAGAGGTTAAATTTAGTTGAAGAAGAAAACAATTTGTTGAAGGAAAAAAATAAAAAAATTGAGGAGGAGAAGATGATATTGGAGTTGCATGTTGCGGATGTCGTCGATGATCACAAGATCAAGATGGATGCAATGCGCTTGAAGATTAGAAAGATTAGAAAATATGCCATTCATACCGAGGCTTGGTATCATTATGCCGTTGGATCAATTGTTACCTTGGTTGCGATTATGATCGCATTTGTTTTTGCATTGAAATGTTTTACATAGTTTCAATGTATGGTTTAATTAATTAGATGCTCTGGAGAGCTATATGTTGTTAGATGAGAACTATGTATGTACTTTGGTTTTAATGTGATGATGAACTTCTATTAATTTGGACACTTAATTATATATAATGCACGCAGATGAACCGGCAATGGATGTACGGTGACAGACACACCTCCGAGTACATTAAGGGCGTGCATGAGTTTCTCGATGCGGCTGAGGCAAACAAGCAGAATGTTTTATGTGTTGTCCATGCACTGAATGTGGGAATACGAGGTCTTACTCTAACCGGAAAATCCTTCACTCCCACCTGCTTTACAAGGGTTTCATGCCACACTATAATGTTTGGACGAGGCACGGAGAAATAGGGGTTATGATGGAAGACGGCAAAGAAGAAGGGTATGATGACAACTATGTGCCCCCTGAATACGGTGATGCTGCAAGGGGGGGAGCTGGTGAAGATCAAGAGGAACCAGACAATGTGCCCAATGATGCTGCAACGGGTGAAGCTGCTGAAGATCAAGAGGAACCAGACAATGTGCCCGATGATGATGATCTCCGCCGGGTCATTGTCGATGCAAGGACGCAATGCGAAAGTTAAAAGGACAAGCTGAAGTTCGATCGCATGTTAGAGGATCACAAAAAAGGGTTGTACCCCAATTGCGAAGATGGCAACACAAAGCTCGGTACCATACTGGAATTGCTGTAGTGGAAGGCAGATAATGCTGTGGCTGACAAAGGATTTGAGAAGCTACTGAAAATATTGAAGAAGAAGCTTCCAAAGGATAACAAATTGCCCGACAGTACATACGCAACAAAGAAGGTCGTATGCCCTCTATTAGAGAAGATACATGCATGCCCTAATGACTGCATCCTCTACCGCGATGCATACAAGGATCTGAATGCATGCCCGGTATGCGGTGCATTGCGGTATAAGATCAGACGAGATGACCCTGGTGATGTTGACGGCGAGCCCCCCAGGAAGAGGGTTCCCGTGAAGGTGATGTGGTATGCTCCTATAATACCATGGTTGAAACGTCTGTTCAGAAATGAAGAGCATGCCAAGTTGATGCGATGGCACAGTGAGGACCGGAAGAAAGACGGGAAGTTGAGAGCACCCGCTGACGGGTCGCAGTGGAGAAAAATCGAGAGAAAGTACTTGGATGAGTTTGCAAAGGACCCAAGGAATGTATGGTTTGCTTTAAGCGTGGATGGCATTAATCCTTTCGGGGAGCAGAGCAGCAATCACAGCACCTGGCCCGTGACTCTATGTATGTATAACCTTCCTCCTTGGATGTGCATGAAGCGGAAGTTCATTATGATGTCAGTTCTCATCCAAGGCCCTAAGCAACCCGGCAACGACATTGATGTGTACCCAAGGCCATTAGTTGAAGAACTTTTACAGCTGTGGAATGGAAACGGTGTACGTACGTGGGATGAGCACAGACAGGAGGAATTTAACCTAAAGGCATTGCTGTTCGTGACCATCAACGATTTGCCCGCTCTCCGTAACCTTTCAGGACAGACAAACAAAGGATACCACGCATGCACGCACTGTTTAGATGACACTGAAAGTATATACCTGGACAAATGCAGGAAGAATGTGTACCTGGGCCATCGTCAATTTCTTCCGACCAACCATCAATGTCGAAAGAAAGGCAAGCATTTCAAAGGCGAGGCAGATCACCGGAAGAAGCCCGCCATGCGTACCGGTGATCACGTACTTGCTATGGTCAATGATTTACACGTAATCTTTGGAAAGGGTCCCGGCGGACTAGCTATTCCGAATGATGCTGAGGGACATGCACCCATGTGGAAGAAGAAATCTATATTTTGGGACCTACCCTACTGGAAAGACCTAGAGGTCTGCTCTTCAATCGATGTGATGCACGTGACGAAGAACCTTTGCGTGAACCTGCTAGGCTTCTTGGGCGTGTATGGGAAGACAAAAGATACACCTGAGGCACGGGAGGACCTGCAACGTTTGCACGAAAAAGACGGCATGCCTCCGAAGCAGTATAAAGGTCCTGCCAGCTACGCTCTTATGAAAGGAGAGAAAGAAATCTTCTTTGAATGCCTGCTCAGTATGAAGGTCATGACTGGCTTCTCGTCGAATATAAAGGGAATAATAAATATGCCAGAGAAAAAGTTTCAGAACCTAAAGTCTCATGACTGCCACGTGATTATGACGCAACTGCTTCCGGTTGCATGAGGGGGCTTCTACCGGAAAACGTCCGATTAGCCATTGTGAAGCTATGTGCATTCCTCAATGCAATCTCTCGGAAGGTGATCGATCCAGAAATCATACCAAGGCTAAGGAGTGATGTGGCGCAATGTCTTGTCAGTTTCGAGCTGGTGTTCCCACCATCCTTCTTCAATATCATGACGCACGTCCTAGTTCATCTAGTCGACGAGATTGTCATCCTGGGGCCCGTATTTCTACACAATATGTTACCCTTTGAGAGGTTCATGGGAGTGCTAAAGAAATATGTCCGTAACTGCGCTAGGCCAGAAGGAAGCATCTCCATGGGCCATCAAATAGAGGATGGTATCGGGTTTTGTGTTGACTTCATTCCTGGCCTTAAGAAGATAGGTCTCCCTAAATCGCGGTATGAGGGGAGACTGACTGGAAAAGGCACTCTTGGAAGTGACTCAATAATATGTAGGGACGGATATTCTTGGTCTCAAGCACACTACACAGTTCTACAGAACTCTACCTTGGTGACCCCGTATGTCGATGAACACAAGAACAGTCTGCGCTCCAAACACCCGGAGCAGTGCGACGACTGGATTACATGTGAACACATCAGGACTTTTAGCAGTTGGTTGGAAACACGTCTCAGAGGTGACAACACTGTTTGTGATGAGCTGTACTTGTTGTCCAGGGGACCATCTTTGACTGTATTGACTTACAAAGGATACGAGATAAATGGGAATACATTTTACACGATCGCCCAAGATCAAAAGAGCACCAACCAAAACAGCGGTGTCCGCTTTGATGCAGCAATCGGGAGCGGAAAGGACACATATTATGGTTACATAGTGGACATATGGGAACTTGACTATGCACATGATTTTAAGGTTCCTTTGTTTAAGTGCAAATGGGTCAATCTGTCAGGCGGCGGGGTACAGGTAGACCCACAGTACGGAATGACAACAGTGGATCTGAAAAATCTTGGGTACACTGACGAACCGTTCGTCCTAGCCAATGATGTGGCATAGGTTATCTATGTGAAGGACATTTCTACCAAACCGAGAAAAAGAAAAGATAAGGAAGCGAATACATCATACGATGAGCCAAAGCGCCACATAGTTCTTTTAGGAAAAAGGGATATCCTGGGAGTGGAGGGCAAGACAGACATGTTTGAAGATTATGAAAAGTTTCATGAAATTCCTCCCTTGAATGTCAAAGCTGACCCAAGCATCATGATAAACGATGACGATTATCCATGGTTACGGCGCAATAAGCAAATGACACAAGCGAAGAAAAAGTGAAAACTTTCTCCCGCAACTATTATGATGATACCATGCCAACTTTGTAACACACGAGTATGCTATGCCAACTTTTTGAGAGTTCATTTGAAAACTATGAATTTAGGTCGAATTTTCTCTATAGGTGCATCTGTTTTCATTTTTTTAGTAAAGTTAATCACAAACTTGTGATTTACACAAATTTCAAAGAATTCAAATTTTAACTATTCAAATTTGAAAACTAATGGCACTAATAGAAAGTTTATAATTTTTCTAAAACTAATGGCACTAACAGAAAGTTTATAATTTTGCTGACCTAAAAGCAAAAAAGAACTAAAAATAAAGCAAAAAACAAAAGAAAATAAATAATACAGAAAACAAAACAAAAAAACTGAAAAAAAATAAAAATAGCAACAATAAGTATTTTGTTGTGAGTAGAAACAAAATAAAATAAATAAAGCAACAAAGAAAACAAAAAAAACTAATGCCACTAAGAGAAAGTTTATAATTTTTCTAAAACTAAAAGCAAAAAGA
>NC_041390.1:520693838-520694838 GCF_002162155.2 Triticum dicoccoides | reverse complement strand
CAGAAAGTTTATAATTTTTGTGACCTAAAAGAAAAAAGAAATCACTAAAAAACTATAAGTATTTTGTTCTAAGTAGAAATGAAAAAATAAATAGCAAAAAAGAAAAAAAATGCCTATAATATTTGTTATGACTAACTAAAATTACCAAATTGAGTATAATGATAAAACACAGTAATATTAAATAGTAGGAAAAAGAATGACTCAAAAATCAATTTTTATAGTAAAGTTATTCATAAACTAGTGATTCACACAAATTTTAAAAAATTCAAATTTAAGCTATTCAAATTTTAAAACCAATGGCACTAACAGAAAGTTTATAATTTTTGTGACCTAAAAGAAAAAATCACTAAAAAACTATATGTATTTAGTTCTAAGTAGAAATGAAAAAACAAATAGTAAAAAAATGCCACCTATTGGGCCACCATGGCCTGAATATGACTAGAAGCCCATTCATGGGCCAGGATTCAGGCCCGCAGAAGGCCCAGCAGGCCCACAGGCATAGCGGTGTGAGATTAGGCCCAAAGGCCCGCAGTTCTGAGGAGTTCGATGGAGAGGGCGGGGCGGCGCTTATAAACAGGTGCGGCCGCTCCTTAGCTAGCGAGGTGGGACTAAACATCCCACCGCACCGTGGCTTTGGCAGGCGCAGGCCTTTGGTCCCGGTTGATGGCACCATCCGGGACTAAAGGGGGCATTGGTCACGGTTCGTGGCACAAACCATGACCAATGCCCCCCCTTTAGTTCTGGTTGGTGCCACCAACCGGGACCAAAGGCCGCCGCTTCCCGCCCTTCGGGCTGCTGAAAAGAGGCCTTTGGTCTCGGTTGGTGGCACCAACCGGGACTAAAGGTGGCATTGGTCCCGGTTGGGCAAACGGACCAGGACCAATGCTTCGTCTATATAACTAGCACTTGTGAAAATTTCCATTAAGTTTGTCTTCCCCACCCGACGCCGCCAGGCTGCCCCTCTGCGCCTCGCCGTCGCCGTCGTCGCCCCTGCCTCCGA
>NC_041390.1:520687992-520693828 GCF_002162155.2 Triticum dicoccoides | reverse complement strand
GCCCCGCGCCGCCGTCGCCTCTCGCTTTGGTCAGGGCCGGCACCGCCCCCTCTTCCCCCCTGTTTTTTTTTTGCAAATTCATATATGTTTTTTCCTGATTATATGTATATGTATAGTATATATATGTGTGTATATGTATGCAAAAGATAGATTAACAGAAAAAATAGTATTTTTTCTGTTCATAGATTTTTTTGGTGATATTGATTATTGTAAATATGCAAATGTTTGCATATTCATATGAACAATGAATTAGGCAAAACCTTTACTCTTTTCTAAAATTTCTATTTGAACATTATTTTAAAAAAACAAGCAATACTACTTCATGTATTTTTAAGAAGGAAGAAGAAGAAAAATAATGAGAGGAAAAAGGAAATAAGAAGAGGAAGAAAAGAGAAGAAGAGGGGAGAGGAAGACGAGGAGAAATAAATAAGAAGAAGAAAAAGAAGAAAAAGAAGAGGAGAAGAAGAATGGAATAGAGGAGAAGAAGAGAAAAATAGAATATATATTCTATTTTCTCTTTTCTCCTCTATTCCTTTCTTCTTCTCCTCTTTTTTCTTCTTCTTTTTTTTCTTCGACACGTGGGGGGCTCGATATACCCCCTCCCGATAACTTCAACACGAGGGGGGGTCGATATACCCCCTCCCTGATAATATTATTTTCCCATGTACGTATGTCATGTCGATATAAACTCCCGATAACTTCAACACGAGGGGGGTCGATATATATACCCCCTCCCCGATAATATTATTTTCCCGCATGTACGTATGTCGTGTCGATATAAACTCCTAATAACTTTGACACGTGGAGTGGGGTCGATATACCCCCTCCCGATAACTTCAACATGTGGGGGGTCGATATACCCCCTCCCGATAACTTCAACACGTGGGGTGGGGTCGATATACCCCCTCCCGATAACTTCAACACGTGGGGGGGTCGATATACCCCCTCCCGATAACTTCAACACGAGGGGGGTCGAACATGAGAGGAAGAAGAGGATAAAAAAAGAAGAGGAAGAAGAAAAAAAAGAGGAGAAGAAATAATAGAGGAGTTATTCTCCTCTATTCTTTCTTCTCCTCTTTTTTTTCTTCTTCCTCCTCTTTTTTTTATCGGGAACGAGGGTCGTACAGGGTCACTGAGCGGTAGAGGAAACCCTAAATAGCAAGTATCGTCGGTGTGAGATACATGTGGCCGTCGGTGTCGGATAGTACATCCACGTCCCACAAGTGACGCGGGCATCGACCCGCGTCACTTGTGGGACGTGGATGTAGTGTCCGACACCGACGGCCACATGTATCTCACACCCACGATACTTGCTATTGAGGGTTTCCTCTACCGCTCGGTGACCCTCGACGACCCTCGTTCCCGATAAAAAAAAGAGGAAGAAGAAGAAAATAAAAGAGGAGAAGAAAGAATAGAGGAGTTCTTACTCCTCTATTCTTTCTTCTCCTCTTTTTTTTCTTCTTCCTCTTCTTTTTTTATCCTTGAAGTGTTGTCGAGGCCACCCCAAACCCTAGAGAAGCAGTGTCGAGGCCACCCCAAACCCTAGAGAAGCAGCGTCGAGGCCACTAATTAATATTAGTTCTAGGTTTGCCACTAATATATCCATTTGTCATGTTTGAATAATAATTGCCATGTTGTAAATATTTGAAGAAACTATGGACACCGCCCGAGACGAAGTACAAGAAGAGTTGTTGGGGGACATAATCGCACAAGGAAGTGATGTCGTCTTCTCGCTGTTTCTCAATGACACCGATGGTCTGGAAGCAGCTGGCTATGATTATGATGGCTCCGGTGACCTAATGCCGGTGCAAGAAGGAGACCGTGAGGACGGCTCTGGTGACACAATGTCGGTGCAAGAAGGAGACCGTGATGACGTCTCCGGTGACCGAACCGAGTCCGGCCAGGTATATATATTAGTTAAGCTTCTGCTGACTAGCTAATTGATGCATTCATTGTTTTGGTATGTACACATATTAATTAAGTCTTTGTTCTTTTTTCTAGCCCTCCGGATCGAGCACAACTTCGGTAAAGAGACGAGGCCCGAAGAGAAAGTTGAGCTCGGATGAAAAGTTTGAGATCATAGCAATCGCGCCCGACGGCCAACCGATTGAACCCCTCCGGACAAAGAGCACATTTGTTGCTCAGTGCGGGGTTTTGGTTAGGGACAAGATCCCGATCAGCAACCAGCAATGGTTAAAGCCGGCTACAGAAGACCCTGAGGTGTCTTATGTCAATGATATGCAGAAAAGTGATCTTTGGACTGAGCTAAAGTCAAATTTCACCCTACCGCCAGAGGATGATTCGGAGAAGCCAGTTAAAGAGCAATTAATCAAGTCTTTTGCTCTTAAGAGGATGGCAGAACTATTCAGGAGGTGGAAGAAAGAGCTGAATAAGTTTGTCGAAAATAAAGAGACACCAGAATTCAAGGGAAGATATGAGAAGATCAGAGATCACTGGCCCGCATTTGTGGCCCACAATACATCGGAAAAAAGTAAGAAGATGTCGGCGACAAACAAGAAAAGTGCTGCGAAGAAGAAGCATCACCGTCACACGGGGTCAGGTGGCTACCTCGCAGCCCGGCCTAAGTGGGCCAAGATTGAGAATGATCTGGTTGATAAAGGGATCGAACCCGAGACAATTAACTAGCCAGACCGTTGCCGGACTTGGTTATTCGGGGCTGGCGGAACCTTGGACCCTGTATCAGGGAAGTGCATTTGGACGGACGAGCAAATGGAAATACCATTCAAGAGGCTTAAGCACTATATCGAAGCAGCGCATCAAGGGACGTTCATTCGAGACAGAGAGAACGACGAGCTCACAATGGCCCTCGGGAATCCTGAGCACCCTGGACAAACACGAGGCACGCCAGGCTCCATTCCGTGGAAGGCTGGGTTTCCGGACGCAGGCGGTTACAAATGCCACGAGAGGAGGAAGAAAGTGGAGCAGACCCAACTGCAGGCGCTGCACGCTAGGGTACAAGCGATAGAGGAACGAGAAGAAAATCACAGCAAATGAACTGCCGAAGCTTCCCCCGAAGCTACGCCGCCATCTCAGTGGAGAAGCAGCGTGGCTTCCACCGAGCTGCTTCAGCCGGAGCATGTCTTGACGGCTGCTGCCAGCTATCCCGTGGATGCTATCACGGAGTCTCAAAATTGCCACCTTATGACGCAATGGATTAATATGAAGGTCAAGGCGGTTGTTGGCTTTGTTTTTCCTACTGAACCCGGCGCAACTTTTCACTGCCGGCCGATTCCAGAAGGATATGCTAGGGTGATGGTGGATGAAATAACGGAGGGATTTGAGGACCTCCAGCTTGACCACCCTACTGGTGAAGGGGAGACTCGGTTGGGTTCTGCTCTGAAGACTCCATGCCTATGGCGGAAGGAGCTCATTAGCCTTCCGAACTGGACGCCTCCGCCTCCTCCTCCTCCTCCGGCGAGTCAGGGCACTCCGCCTCCTCCACCGCCTCCTCCTACGGTGAGTGACGATTAGGGCACTCGGCCGGCTCCTTCTCCGGTGCATGGCGGCACTCCGCCTCCTTCTCCGCCTGCGTCGGCGCGCCCGAGCAGCCAGCCTCCTCCTTCTCCGCCTTGTCAGCAAGGGCGGAAGAGACCTGCCACCGCTCCAGCTGCTCCGGCGCGTCGTAGTCCGTCTCCTCCGCCTCGTAAGCAAGTAAAGAAGACAACCGCTCCGTCTGCTCTGTCGGCGTCTAGCAGTACAGCCAGAGGCAAGAGGGCATACAGATTCGGTCCTTCTCTGAAGACTCCAGAGAAGTTACCATACGAGAGGACCCCGGAGGAGAACGCCGAGATCGCGCGAGAAGAAGTGAGGAACTTCTTTGAAGGGTGAAAGCAAAGAAACATCCACCTCCGGAGGAGAAGGTAGATCCAGTGAAAGCAAAGCGCACTCTGGCTGCCCTGACAAAACCACCCAAGTGTCCGCTGAAAGGAAACTATGAGCGCATTATTGGAAAGGAATTTGCCGAAGCGGAGTGGTCGGGAAGTATTGTCAGTGATCAAAGGCTGAAAGAACGACGAGCTAGGAAACAAATTGCCCAGCTCGGCGAACAAGCGAAGCAATCGTGCCCCCCGCTCAAGGTGCCTAGCGACATCGTCGCTAATGATCCGAGGATGGTGCCCGGTTATAGCAATCTTGGAGATTACCTGCCCGACGATGTACATTATGATTTCATGGAGGTGCAGATACAAAGATACGAGTACGGGAAGCCTCTCGTCAAAGATGAAAGATCTCTATCAACAATGATGCGAAGATTGCATGATTGGTACTTGAAAATCTGCAGAGAGTCTGGGCGAAGGAGTACTTTGTATGTGAGAGTTAAAAAGGAGCATGACCTCGTTGGAATTGATCTATTGCCTGTTCCATTTGAGGAGTTCTTTCAGTTTTACAATCAATTGGCCCTCGATAAAGCAACGGTCACCTGCTACTGTCTGTAAGTAGTACTACTTCTGTCATTAAGTCTCTCTATATAGCTCAGCTCTTTCATTGCATGTATTTATAATTATCCCCACTATATTATGCAGATTGAAGATCGTCGAATTGAAGAAAAGACAAATCGGTGATATTGGGTTCATTAACATAAATATCATAGATGCAACTCAGGTTAAATTTCATGCCACAGATACCGAGGCCAACTTGCTACGATCATTGGTAATAAATGAAAACAAAGATATAATACTCTTTCCTTGCAACTTCAAGTGAGTGTTACTGTCTTGTGCGTATTCGGTTTCCCTTATATATTAGTCAAGGTTATAGTAATGTAATTGATGAGTTATGCATGCATGTGCAGTTTCCACTATATTCTCCTAGAGATTAAGCTTGAGCAGGGACTAGTAACCGGCTTAGACTCAAGACGAAAAGATCCCCAGGACTATGCGGACATGACTCAAATGCTTGAGAAGTAAGTTAAATCGATCATTATCCACCATATCAGCAACTTTGTTCATTTCCTGATATATCAAGTAATTGTTTTCTTTGTCTGGCAGGGTTTGGAAAAAATTCACCAAAAAAGCTCCGGGACTCCCTAAGAAGCTACAATTTAGACACCCAAAAGTAAGTACTATAGTAGCATGTTCCGCGCATCTCCTATTGATTCAAGCGCTAGTTTGATAAATACCATTTGGCATTCTTGCTTATCAGTTTGATTGACCTCTATTTCTTGTAAAGTGGTTGTGGCAGGAACAAGGGAATGATTTCTGTGGATACTACGTTTGCGAGTCCATCCGCCACACGACCTGTGAGCGGGCTAATCTGACGAACAATATGAAGTGCATAAATAACAACATTCACAATTTTATTTTATTACCATCATTTGTGTTGAGTTTCATTCATTCATATATATATATATATATCTATTGACCTCCTTCTTCAAATTAGATGTTTCAGAAGCGGGATGAACTCCTAGCACCAGCTCGCATGCGAGCAATTCAAGAGGAATTGGCGGCATTATTTCTTGACCACGTGATCGCTGAAGACGGAGAATACTATGTGGACCATGAGTCCGTATGTTAGGAGATTATATTTGTAAGAGATAATTATTGTATATATGTAGCCGGTAGTGTCGGATAGATATACGAGAACTTGTTGTTCGACCAATCTCTCGGAGAAGGAGAGGTGGTCGATATCACTTCTCTTCGTATGCATATATGTTCATGACGATATTCTGTTTCCTTCGTTTGCTTACTAGCTAGCTAGCATGTCTAGTCCTCTCTATACGTATGTATAGTATGTAGCGTCGACCAAGCACGGACATAAGAGAGGACACTTCTCTCTATTAATTATAGCTAGCTAACACAATATATGAAACACCTAAATTAAC
>NC_041390.1:520639479-520687630 GCF_002162155.2 Triticum dicoccoides | reverse complement strand
AAAACCCCAGCCACAGAAATGTTGACGCGTGGATGCCTATTGGTCCCGGTTGGTGCCACCAACCGGGACCAAAGGCCCTCCTGCCTAGGCTCCGCGCACAGGCCACGTGGAGGCCCATCTGTCCCAGTTCTGGATTGAACCAGGACTAAAGGGACAGGGCATTAGTACCGACCCTTTAGTCCCGGTTCAGTAACCGGGACAAAAGGCCCTTACGAACCGGGACAACATGCCCTTTTTCTACTAGTGCTTGCTTGTGCTTCCATCGCTCAATACTAGTTAAATTCCATACTTTTTTATTTTTGTAAAATTTTATTCAACAATATTTTTGTATGCTAGTAAAATTTGCTTTAATCACTGGCATAATGAAATCGGTTTGACACCTTAATTTTTTCTTCTAACACAATCAAAATTTGCTTCCATCTACGAGACACTTTGCTTCCATCAGAATCAAAATTTGGTTCGACCTAGAAAATTGTGTCCAAGAACTTCATTTCAATGTAACAAAATTTTGCATGCAAGAATTTGTTTTCACATGGGAAAATGTGAGTCGTATATATATATGTTTTACCATGTTTCCAACATAAGAAAAACTTTGCTTCCATCAACTACAAAAGTGTTTCCATCACAGAACAACTTTGCTTCTAATGTAACATACATTTGTTTTCATGTTTCATCTGTTCATACAACATATTTCCTTCAAGTCTCCAATTGTACAATGTTTCCTAAGTTGGTAATGTATGTTTCCTAAAGACTAGGGACCTACTTCCCTTCATCTAGTATCCAGGTGCCTCCATGCTTCTTAGTGCTTGCACTCGCCGCCTCCATATAAACATGTCCGGCCAACGCCTATGTTCCCGAAGCCAGCAAACAGCTACTTGAGCATACATTTTTTAGGCATGATGCGTAAGTATGCAAGGTAGACAGCAAACAATTGTTACTGCTTGTAAGGTACGTTAATGATGAAGCAAATAAAGTTTACATTACAACCATGCAGATAAATTAGAGCAATCCAAAAAATGGAAGCAAATTACCGAGAATAAGGAAACATATGTAATACAATAAGGAATCATAGCATGTTCAATGGTGATAATGGTGGCAAGAACATCTGAAGGAGGAGTAAAAAGATGCTATCTCAATATGAATCATCTTAAGTGGAAGCATAGAATTTTGGAAATGGAAACAAACTAAGACTACAACCACCATCGTGATGTTTGTTTCATGACCAAATCGTGCGCGAGTGGTGGCAGTGCTGGTGGGTTGGAAGCACGGTGTTTAGGGATTGAATAAGGGAGGCAATGTCGTAGAGGGCATTGATGTCTACTACACAACCTTCTTCTTGTAGACGTTGTTGGGCCTCCAAGTGCAGAGGTTTGTAGGACAGTAGCAAATTTCCCTCAAGTGGATGACCTAAGGTTTATCAATCTGTGGGAGGTGTAGGATGAAGATGGTCTCTCTCAAGCAACCCTGCAACCAAATAACAAAAAGTCTCTTGTGTCCCCAACACACCCAATACAATGGTAAATTGTATAGGTGCACTAGTTCGGCGAAGAGATGGTGATACAAGTGCAATATGGATGGTAGATAAAGGTATTTGTAATCTGAAATTATAAAAACAACAAGGTAACTAATGATAAAAGTGAGCGTAAACGGTATTGCAATGATAGGAAATAAGGCCTAGGATTCATACTTTCACTAGTGCAAGTTCCCTCAACAATACTAACATAATTGGATCACATAACTATCCCTCAACATGCAACAAAGAGTCACTCCAAAGTCAGTAATAGTGGAGGACGAACGAAGAGATTATGGTAGGGTACGAAACCACCTCAAAGTTATTCTTTCCAATCAATCCGTTGGGCTATTCCTATAAGTGTCACAAGCAGCCCTAGAGTTCGTACTAGAATAACACCTTACACTACTAGGGAAAACCTTATACACAGAATTTTAGGAGTAGCGAGGGTCAAAAAAGCATGCTGGTGCTAAGTAGCAGTAGCGCGCCTGTGCAAACCGCGCTGCAGATAAAGTTCTAGCAGTAGCGCGTTACATCATAAACACGTTACTATTAAAATTCCCACGACCCCGCCACGAAGCTAGTTCTAGAAGCAGCGCGTTTACTCGAACAACGCTACTGATAGGTAGTTTAGCAGTAGCGCCTTCGCCTTTAGAGCGCTACTGCTAAAACTAGCTATCTCCACCCCCACTACTGCTCCTCTCAGCGATACACACTCACACACTCAGACTCACTCCCCCTCAACCCCCCCGCGCGACGGTCCTCCCCCGCCGGCCGCCATCGCCTACCCCTCTTCCCTCTGTGCCGCCGTCAACTCCTCCTCCTCGCTGGACTCGGTACCGCCCTCCTCCTCCGTCCTCCCTCGACTCGCCGCCGGCTGGCCCCTCCTCGCTCCGCCTTCCTCCTCCGTCCTACTCTCTTCTCCCTCCTCGAGTCGCCCCTCCTTCTCCCTCCTCCCTGCTACATTTTGATTTAGTAGGCTAGTTCATATGCAACATTTTGATTTAGTTGATTTAGTAGGGTAGTTGATTTAGAACATTTTGATTTAGTAGATTTAGTAGGCTAGTTGATTTAGTTGATTTAGAACATTTTGATTTAGTTGATTTAGTAGGCTAGTTGATTTAGTTGATTTAGTAGGCTAGTTGATTTAGTTGATTTAGTAGGCTAGTTGATTTAGTATGCATCATTTTATTGTTATTTTTTCTGTACATGGATATGTAGATGTTTTTGTTTTTTATAATAAGTTATTTTTTTGGCAAAATGTAGGTGCCAATTTAGTTACAATCACATGCTGCTGTTTTTCTTTCCTGTGAAGTGGATCGTTAATCCTTTGCTCATATTGCTTTAGGAAAATGGTGCCGCCACCACCACCACTATGTCGACTGTGCAAGTCAAGGTGCGCCAGCAGCCTTGCAACTGGCAAGCTGTTCGGCATCTACTTCCAGCCGAGTTTTCGTCATGCGGCGGTAAGAAATTAGATGAAATGTAATAACTATTTTATTTTAGTGTTGACATTATTGCATTGTGTCATTTTGCTTTCTTTACACAAATCGTCCCATGCAATGTGAGGTTGAAATTCAACAAGCTGATAGGAGACACTGTGACATTTGAGGCTCCTGGGGGCCCGTACACTATGGAGGTCGAGAAAGGAAGCAATATGTTGCAGATTGGAGGAGATGGATGGGCCCATTTCGTCGCCCACATGCGTCTTACTAGTGGTGAGTTGATCAGGTTCTCCTTCAGAGCAGAAAGACCCAAGCTGGCTGTCATATATCTCAACCTGGTGGAAGATGATGAAGATGATGAAGATGACGAAGATGATGAAGATGATGAGAACCCACTTTGTGAAGCCATCGTAGCTCAAAGAATGAGGCTGAGCGAGGAGGAGGTGCGCAACCTATGGGACATAATTCCGCCACGTGATGACTTTGTCGGGGTGCCATTCGTGACCCGCCTGACAAGTACCATGGTCGATCGGCATGAAATGGTATGTTATACTGACTGTAGTAAGTTGATGATATATATATATATATGCTTTATTGTTATACTTACAAATGCAAATTATCCGATGATATGCTTAGTGAATCCGATGATATGCTTAGTGTAGAGTCCAATGATAAGCTATGTGGAATCTAGTTCATGATATGCTATGTGGAATCTAGTACATAATCCATATATACTAATAGTAGAATTCATGATTAATTAGTACAAATGCGTAGTACTGTGTCTTTTGATAGTGTAGAAATGTAGACTTAATAGAAATATATTTGCAAGAGTATGTGCCAAGCTATTTATTAATTGATATGTTTTTCTTATTAAGAAATTGCCAAAGAACCTATCTACGAGTTGTGGTATCGAGCCTGATGAAGAAGGCTCAGCTGGACTACGCCTTACCGCAAGGGGCTCCGTCACCACCTGTACTTACCACATGGACACAGACGACGGTCGCACACACTTAAACTCGGTTGGCTGGAAGAGATTCCTCGTTGGCAAGAATCTTCGTGTTAGACAGGCCATCCTAATTACTATCAGGAACACCCACCGTCCAGGCTTGAGGATGATGATCGTCGTCAATATCATCTGGAATTACATATGTATGTGTGTGGCTATATCATCTAGAACTACATATGATGATTGCCGTCGATATCATGTAGAACTACATATGATGATCGTCGTCGATATCATCTAAAACTACATATGATGATCGTCGTCGATATCACCTAGTACTGCTTGAGGATGCATGTTGAGTATATATGAAATTGTTATCTAGTACTCCCTCCATTTCAAATTACTCGTCGTGGTTTTAGTTCAAATTTGAACTAAAACCACGACGAGTAATTTGGAACCGAGGGAATACTACCTAGTACCTATAATGCTTTATGCCTTTATGAAATTGATATCTAGTAGTACCTAGTATCTCGAAATTGTAGTTTATTGAAGCTGAAACGGGGTTGAAATGATGAAGGATATAGCAGTAGCGCAGGGCTAGGAAATCGCTACAGCTAACTAATAGCAGCGCGTTCTATAAAAGCGCTGCTGCTATAGTCAATAGTAGTAGCATGAGTGAATAGAGCGCTACTACTAGAAGTTAGCTGTAGCGACTTATTGGTAGCGCGGCCCCCGCGCTGCTGATAGCCTAAAAACCCGCGCTACTACTAGGCTTTTCCCTAGTAGTGTTAAGACACAAATCAACCAAAACCCTAATGTCACCTAGATACTCCAATGTCACCTCAAGTATCCATGGGCATGATTATACGATATGCATCACACAATCTCAGATTCATCTATTCAACCAACACATAGAACCTCAAAGAGTGCCCCAAAGTTCCTACCAGAGAATCAAGACGAAAACGTGTGCCAACCCCTATGCATAGGTTCATGGGTGGAACCCGCAAGTTGATCACAAAAACATAAATCAAGTGAATCACGTGGTATCCCATTGTCACCACAGATACGCACGGCAAGACATACATCAAGTGTTCTCATATCTTTAAAGACTCAATCCGATAATATAACTTCAAAGGGGAAACTCAATTCATTACAAGAGAGTAGAGGGGGAGAAGACATCATAGGATCCAACTATAATAGCAAAGCTCGCGATACATCAAGATCATACCACCTCAAGAACACGAGAGAGAGAGAGAGAGATCAAACACATAGCTACTGGTATATACCCTCAGCCCCAAGGGAGAACTACTCCCTCCTCGTCATGGAGAGCACTGGGATGATGAAGATGGCCACCGGAGAAGGATTGCCCGCTCCGACAGGGCGCCAGAACGGGTCTAGATTTGCTTTCGGTGGCTACGGAGGCTTCTGGCGGCGGAACTCCCGATCTATTGTGCTCTCTGATGTTTTTAGGGTATATGGAGATATATAGGCGGAAGAAGTACGTCAGGGGGGCACGAGGGGCTCACGAGGGTGGAGGGCGCGCCCGGGTGGGGTGGGCGCGCCCCCCTGCCTCGTGACCTCCTCGCAAATCCCCCGACGTGCACTCCAAGTCTTCTGGGCTTCTTTCCTTCCAAAAATGAGTTCCGTGAAGTTTCAGGTCAATTGGACTCCGTTTGGTTTTCCTTTTCTTCGAAACCCTAAAACAGGGTAAAAACAAAAACTGGCATTGGGCTCTGGGTTAATAGGTTAGTCCCAAAAATGATATAAAAGTGTATAATAAAGCCCATAAACATTCAAAACAGTAGATAATATAGCATGGAGCAATCAAAAATTATAGATACGTTGGAGACGTATCAACATCCCCAAGCTTAATTCCTGCTCGTCCTCGAGTAGGTAAATGATAAAAGAAAGAACTTTTGATGTGGAATGCTAGTTGGCATAATTTCAATGTAATTCTTCTTAATTGTGGTATGAATATTCAGATCCATAAGATTCAGGATAAAAGTTCATATTGACATAAAAATAATAATACTTCAAGCATACTAATAAAGCAATTATGTCTTCTCAAAGTAACATGGCTAAAGAAAGTTATCCCTACAAAATCATATAGTCTGGCTATGCTCTATCTGCACCACACAAAATATTTAAATCATGCACAACCCCGATGACAAGCCAAGCAATTGTTTTCATACTTTTGATGTTCTCAAACTTTTTCAATCTTCATGCAATACATGAGTGTGAGCCATGGACATAGCATTATAGATGGAATAGAATGGTGGTTGTGGAGAAGACAAAAAGGGAGAAGATAGTCTCACATCAACTAGGCATATCAACGGGCTATGGAGATGCCCATTAATAGATATCACTGTGAGTGAGTAGGGATTGCCATGCAACGGATGCACTAGAGCTATAAATGTATGAAAGCTCAACAAAAGAAACTAGTGGGTGTGCATCCAACTCGCTTGCTCACGAAGACCTAGGGAATTTTGAGGAAGCCCATCATTGGAATATACAAGTCAAGTTCTATAATGAATGATTCCCACTAGTATATGAAAGTGACAACATAGGAGACTCTCTATCATGAAGATTATGGTGCTACTTTGAAGCACAAGTGTGGTAAAAGGATAGTAGCATTGCCCCTTCTCTCTTTTTCTCTCATTTTTATTATTTTTATTTTTTATTTGGGCCTTCTCTTTTTATGGCCTCTTTTTTTTATTTGGGCTTCTTTGGCCTCTTTTATTTATTTATTTTCGTCCGGAGCCTCATCCCGACTTGTGGGGGAATCATGGTCTCCATCATCCTTTCCTCATTGGGGCAATGCTCTAATAATGATGATCATCACACTTTTATTTACTTACAACTCAAGAATTACAACTTGATACTTAGAACAAGATATGACTCTATATGAATGCGGTGTACCGGGATGTGCAATGACTCATGAGTGACATGTATGAAAGAATTATGAACGGTGGCTTTGCCACAAATACGATGTCAACTACATGATCATGCAAAGCAATATGGCAGTGATGGAGCGTGTCATAATAACGGAACGGTGGAAAGTTGCATGGCAATATATCTCAGAATGGCTATGGAAATGCCATAATAGGTAGGTATGGTGGCTGTTTTGAGGAAGGTATATGGTGGGTTTATGATACCGGCGAAAAGTGCGCGGTATTAGAGAGGCTAGCAAAGGTGGAAGGGTGAGAGTGCGTATAATCCATGGACTCAACATTAGTCACAAAGAACTCATATACTTATTGCAAAAATCTACAAGTTATCAAAGCAAAGTATTATGCGCATGCTCCTAGGGGGATAGATTGGTAGGAAAAGACCATCGCTCGTCCCCGACTGCCACTCATAAGGAAGACAGTCAATAAATAAGTCATGCTCCGACTTCATCACATAACAGTTCACCATATGTGCATGCTACGGGAATCACAAACTTCAACACAAGTATTTCTCAAATTCATAACCATTCAACTAGCATGACTCTAATATCACCATCTCCATATCTCAAAACAATTATCAAGTATCAAACTTCTCATAGTATTCAACACACTCATAAGAGAATTTTATTATTCTTGAATACCTAGCATATTAGGATTTAAGCAAATTACCATGCTATTTAAGACTCTCAAAATAATATAAGTGAAGCATGAGAGTTCATCTATTTCTTCAAAATAAAACTACCACCATGCTCTAAAAGATATAAGTGAAGCACTAGAGCAAATGACAAACTACTCCGAAAGATATAAGTGAAGATCAATGAGTAGTAAAATAATTGTGCAACTACGTGAAGACTCTCTAACATTTAAGAATTTCAGATCTTGGTATTTTATTCAAACAGCAAGCAAAGCAAAATAAAATTACATTCTAAGAATGGCAAACATCATGTGAAGAAGCAAAAACTTAGGATCAACCGAAACTAACCGATAGTTGTTGAAGAAGAAAGGTGGGATGCCAACCGGGGCATCCCCAAGCTTAGAAGCTTGAGACTTCTTGAAATATTATCTTGGGATTCCTTACGCATCCCCAAGCTTGAGCTTTTGTGTCTCCTTAATTCCTCTCATATCACGGTCTACCTAAATCTCAAAAGCTTCATCCACACAAAACTCAACAAGGACTCGTGAGATAAGTTAGTATAAACCATTGCAAAAACCTTATCATACTCTACTGTAGAAAATCACTAAAATTATTATTCAACATTGCATACTAAATGCCTCTGCATATTTAATAGTCCTATCCTTAAATAGAATCATTAAAGAAGCAAACATATGCAAACAATGCAAACATAACAGCAATCTGCCTAAACAGGACAGTTTGTAAAGAATGCAGCAACATCCATACTTCCCTAGCTCCAAAAATTATGAAAGAAAATTCCCACTGTAGTAAATTTATCAGATATTAATATGCAAAAGGTTTCAACATTTTATCACATTCTTACTTTTCTAGGGAATTATTGCAACAGTGGTACTTTCTGTTTTCAAACAGCAACATGTGGACTTCTAAAATAGGCATAGTAAAGGCTATCAATGCCACTTTTATTGAAATAAAAGATGCAAAACATTGTTCTACATAACAGAAAGGAAATCTTAACAAAATAAATTGACGCTCCAAGCAAAACACATATCATGTGGTGAATAAAAATATTGCTCCAAGTAAAGTTACCGATGAACGAAGACGAAAGAGGGGATGCCTTCCTGGGCATCCCCAAGCTTAGGCTCTTGGCTATCCTTGAATATTACCTTGGGGTGCCTTGGGCATCCCCAAGATTAGGCTCTTGCCACTCCTTATTCCATATTCCATCGAATCCTTACCCAAAACTTGAAAACTTCACAACACAAAACTTAACAGAAAACTCGTAAGCTCTGTTAGTATAAGAAAATAAATCACCACTTGAAGGTACTGTAATGAACTCATTATTTATTTATATTGGTGTTAAACCTACTGTATTCCAACTTCTCTATGGTTTATAAATTATTTTACTAGCCATAGATTCATCAAAATAAGTAAACAACACATGAAAAACATAATATGTCAAAAACAGAATAGTCTGTAGTAATCTGGATCAAACGTATACTTATGGAACTCATAAAATTCTCAATTAAATTGCTGGACGTGAGTAATTTATCTATTAATAATCTGAAAAAATAATTAACTAAATAGCACTATCCAAATAAAATTGGCAGCAATTCTCGTGAGCGCTAAAGTTTCTGTTTTTTACAGCATGATCAACAAGACATTCCCCAAGTCTTCCCAAAGGTTCTACTAGTCACAAACACTAATTAAAATAATAAAACCACATATAAAAAGATACTAGATGAATTATTTATTACTAAACAGGAACAAAAATCAAGGAACAAAAATAAAATTGGGTTGCCTCCCAACAAGCGCTATCGTTTAACGCCCCTAGCTAGGCATGATGATTTCAATGATGCTCACATAAAGGATAAGAATTGAAACATAGAGAGAGCATCTTGAAGAATATGACTAGAACATTTAAGTCTAACCCACTTCCTATGCATAGGGATTTTGTGAGCAAACAACTTGTGGGAACAATATTCAACTAGCATAGGAGGGCAAAACAAGCATAACTTCAAAACTTTAAGCACATAGAGAGGAAACTTGATATTATTGCAATTCCTACAAGCATATGTTCCTCCCTAATAATAATTTTCAGTAGCATCATCAATGAATTCAACAATATAACCAGCACCTAAAGCATTCTTTTCATGATCTACAAGCATGCAAATTTTACTACTCTCCACATAAGCTGTAGCGACCAGACCTCAAACAGTCCGATCTCTGTGCTTTAGTGTCATCCCTGGATCAGTAATGCTGACATGCACAATACTTGAAGGATTTATAACAGAGTAGCAATCACACACTTATTACATCGAATGTCTCAAAAGAGAACTTATTACAATAAATATGGCTTAAGGCCATCTAATAACGATAACAACGGAAGGCTTGGAAGATAAGTGAGTCCATCAACTCCAACGGCATCA
Source organism: Triticum dicoccoides (assembly GCF_002162155.2). Taxonomy (NCBI): domain Eukaryota; kingdom Viridiplantae; phylum Streptophyta; class Magnoliopsida; order Poales; family Poaceae; genus Triticum; species Triticum dicoccoides. The sequence goes on along the minus strand of NC_041390.1, from coordinate 520,677,724 downwards.
CCGAGTATAGAACCGCGACCTAAAGGCACCTTACTCGTCGTCTGAAAAGTCTGCAACATGAACGTTGTAGCACGAAAACGGGTCAGCACATGGAATATGCTAGCAATGTAACACATAGAGAGTAATGAAAGAATACCGCTATACTACATGCATATATGGCTGGTGGAAAGCTCTATGGTTACAGTTTTTGCATAAAGCCAATTTTTCCCTACTACAAAGGAATAAATTTTATTTAACTATCATGGTGGTTGTTAAACATTGAGAAGATAGACATCCTCTCAATCCCAATTAAGTATCATCATTAAAACCCAACAATATTAATTAAAGTAACATGATGAGATTCACATGATAATCCGAGTACTAGATACTCAAGACGTCCATAACCGGGGACACGGCTAACCACGTTTAGTTTATACACTCTGCAGAGGTTTGCGCACTTTTCCCCACAAGACTCGATCTCCTCCGTTGGGATTCTCGCACTGCATGATGTTTGAGAAACGGATGACCGAGACATAGTCTTTCAGAAGTGCTAGCACCTTACGATCGGGTAGACAGTACCAACCTACATCCCCTACATCTGCTAGTCTACCACTGTAAGAGTTCGTACGACTTAGTCAACTATGCTAGAGCCCATAGTAGCTTGTGGCTGCACACGGAAGTTTCTAGTATGAATAATCTCATGATCCCTTTGAGCCTCAGTGGCGGTCCATAAAGAAAAACAGGCAATCACTGGAATACCCAGGTGCCTCAATCCACCCAGATGTGTGTTTAAGTTGCCACCTTAAATAAACCATTAATTTATCAATCTCACATCTGTCATGGATACACTCACCCAATCCGCGTCTACTAGCATAGCATGGCATAATAAGCAAACGTAGAAGTAACTCCCAAGGGTTTGATAATAAAACAGGTAATAGGTACTACCTCATCTACTTCCCAAAACCCACAATTTAATTAGATCCTAATCATGCAATTGTTTGAGGATTGATCTAATGCAATAAAACTGGGTAGTAAAGAGGTATGATAAAAGTGTTACCTGCCTTGTCGATGATCCGCGAAACCTAGAGATTCAAAGTAGCAAGCGGCGCACTCCGGGTACTCTATCGCAAACAAACAAGCATACAATAAGTACTCATCTAATGCATGGGTAAAACTCAAATAAGAAAACTAACCAGAAAGTTCAACTTAAGAACTCCAGTTTGCAAAAAGAATCAAATCAAACGAAATGACGAAAGTCAAACAGCGAAACAAACAAACTTTGTTTACTAATCTGGATCTAAGTCAAATTTTACAGATGCAAAATCTTGTTTGAGTTGGTTAAATGGAAAGAGGGTTTCGAGATGAAACTCCAGGCGCTTGAATCGCCTGATTCCGATAAACGAGCAAAAAGATAAACTAAAACGAAAATCGGATCAGAAATCGCGATCAGAAATAATCATGAAAAATCCGGGAAAAAGAAAAACTGACGAACAGATTAACGAACGAACATTCGTTATCTGAAACTAAACGGTGAACATGTTCGTTAAAACGAACGAACGAGTGAACGATCGCTAAATAAAAGAACCAATAAAACCGATCTAAAAAACCTGGGGTTTCTAAAAAAATTGGATCGGTTCTTCTTAGAAAACCGGGGTGGCGGGCGGCTACCTCGGCTCGGGCTCCGGCGAGGTCCGGCGGGGCTCCGGTGGTGGTGGGCGGCGTGAGGTGGCGGGGCGGCGGCTCCTGGCGGCGGCGGCGCAAGGCGGCGGGGCGGCGGTGGCTTGCGGCGGCGACGCAAGGCGGTAGGGCGGCGGCGGCTTCAGCTGTGGGGCTCCAGGGCAGGGCCCCAGGTCGGTTTATAAAGGGGGGGTGGCGGCGGTGGCTTGCGAGAGGGCCTGAGGCGGCGTGGCCCTCCCGGACTCGGCGGCGGCGGCGATCGGGACTCCGGTCCCGATCCGGATGCAGGAGGCGGCGGCGACTGGGCCGGCTCGGCTGGGCCTTCGGCCCAGTTGGGCGTGCGGGAGTTTTTTTAAATAATCCCGCCGAACTAAGAAAAGTCCTAAAAATATAAATAAAAATCTAAAAATGCCAAAACAAATTTTCACCGTCTAAATAAAATATTTAGAACAGGATGAACATTTTCTTAGCCCTAAAATGCAGTTTTGAAAACATGCAATTTTTCCTACATTCAAATAAAATAGCGAGAAAATCCGAAATAAAATCTTACTTGATTTTTTATTAAACCTTCAATATTTCTTTATTTTGGGAAAGTCATTTTATTCCCTCTCTCATATTTTTATTATAGAAATAATTGAAGATAAAATAAATAAAATCAATGATCCTATTTTCAAAATTTGAGAAAAACTCAAATATGAAGATAACGAAATCCCCAACTAAAATATGATATACAGTGATAACCTAATGTATAACATTCCAAATTGAAAATTTGGGATGTTACATCAGCAAAATTCTTCTCATCAATAGTAGTGGGAGCAAACTCAACGAAATAACTATCATGGGATTGAAAATTGAAATAAAAATGACAAGTTTCATTGTTAGCATTATTCTTTAAAGCATATGTGTCATCACAATAATCATCATAGATAGGAGGTATGCTTTCATCATAATAAATTTGCTCATCAAAACTTGGGGGACAAAAAATATCATCTTCATCAAACATAGCTTCCCCAAGCTTGTGGCTTTGCATATCATTAGCATCATGGATATTCAAGGAATTCATACTAACAACATTGCAATCATGCTGATCATTCAAATATTTAGTGCCAAACATTTTATAGATTTCTTCTTCAAGCACTTGAGCACAATTATCCTTTTCATCATACTCACGAAAGATATTAAAAAGGTGAAGCGTATGAGACAAACTCAATTCCATTTTTTATAGTTTTCTTTTATAAACTAAACTAGTGATAAAACAAGAAACTAAAAGACTCGATTGCAAGATCTAAAGATATACCTTCAAGCGCTAACCTCCCCGGCAACGGCGCCAGAAAAGTGCTTGATGTCTACTACACAACCTTCTTCTTGTAGACGTTGTTGGGCCTCCAAGTGCAGAGGTTTGCAGGATAGTAGCAAATTTCCCTCAAGTGGATGACCTAAGGTTTATCAATCCGTGGGAGGCGTAGGATGAAGATGGTATCTCTCAAGCAACCCTGCAACCAAATAACAAAAACTCTCTTGTGTCCCCAACACACCCAATACAATGGTAAATTGTATAGGTGCACTAGTTCGGCGAAGAGATGGTGATACAAGTGCAATATGGATGGTAGATAAAGGTATTTGTAACCTGAAATTATAAAAACAGCAAGGTAACTAATGATAAAAGTGAGCGTAAACGGTATTGCAATGATAGGAAATAAGGCCTAGGATTCATACTTTCACTAGTGCAAGTTCCCTCAACAATACTAACATAATTCGATCACATAACTATCCCTCAACATGCAACAAAGAGTCACTCCAAAGTCACTAATAGCGGAGAACGAACAAAGAGATTATGGTAGGGTACGAAGCCACCTCAAAGTTATTCTTTCCAATCAACCCGTTGGGCTATTCCTATAAGTGTCACAAACAGCCCTAGAGTTCGTACTAGAATAACACCTTAAGACACAAATCAACCAAAACCCTAATGTCACCTAGATATTCCAGTGTCACCTCAAGTATCTGTGGGTATGATTATACGACATGCATCACACAATCTCAGATTCATCTATTCAACCAACACATAGAACCTCAAAGAGTGCCCCAAAGTTCCTACCGGAGAATCACGACGAAAACGTGTGCCAACCCCTATGCATAGGTTCATGGGCGGAACCCGCAAGTTGATCACCAAAACATACATCAAGTGAATCACGTGGTATCCCATTGTCACCACAGATACGCACGGCAAGACATACATCAAGTGTTGTCAAATCTTTAAAGACTCAATCTGATAAGATAACTTCAAAGGGGAAACTCAATTCATTACAAGAGAGTAGAGGGGGGAGAAAACATCATAGGATCCAACTATAATAGCAAAGCTCGCGATACATCAAGATCGTACCACCTCAAGAACACGAGAGACAGAGAGATATCAAACACATAGCTACTGGTACATACGCTCAGCCCCGAGGGAGAACTACTCCCTCCTCGTCATGGAGAGCACCGGGATGATGAAGATGGCCACCAGAGAAGGATTGCCCCCTCCGGCAGGGTGCCAGAACGGGTCTAGATTGGCTTTCGGTGGCTACAGAGGCTTCTGGCGGCGGAACTCCCGGTCTATTGTGCTCTCTGATGTTTTTAGGATATATGGAGATATATAGGCGGAAGAAGTACGTCAGGGGGGCCACGAGGAGCTCACGAGGGTGGAGGGCGCGCCCAGGGGGTGGGTGCGCCCCCTGCCTCGTGACCTCCTCGCATATCCCCTGATGTGCACTCCAAGTCTTCTGGGCGTCTTTCCTTCCAAAAATGAGTTCCGTTAAGTTTCACGTCAATTGGACTCCATTTGGTTTTCCTTTTCTTCGAAATCCTAAAACGGGGTATAAACAGAAACTGGCACTGCGCTCTGGGTTAATAGGTTAGTCCCAAAAATGATATAAAAGTGTTAATAAAGCCCATAAACATTCAAAATAGTAGATAATATAGCATGGAGCAATCAAAAATTATAGATACGTTGGAGACGTATCATGCATGGGATGGCGGGATCGGATGTTGGACTCTTGAGCATAGCCTCTAGTTTGGCCTACTTCACTGTCAGGGTTCACTAAGAACATAAGAAATGTACTATGTTAGCAAATATGAAGATATGGAATTGAGTGTATAAACGGAGACATGAAGATGTCTACTCAAAATAGTTGCATGGAAGCACATTGTAAGTAAGAAGCTTATTTTTTAAACACAATATGAAAAATGGTAGGAATCATGAAAAACATGACAACTGAACATTACTCATCTTGGTTGTAAGCATATAATAAAACATTAATAATGAAACTAATTAAGCTTGCGGCCTAAATGAGGATGCATCTCTTTGTTTTGTTGACATATATAAATTTAACGGATCCGCTGTAGATCCATGATAGCAATTATCTCGGTGAACGAAGCAATATTATTACATTGTAGAAGCACAAAAAAGTGGCACTGGGTACATTATGTATTGTTACATGGAAGCATGGAAATTTGAGAATGGAACAAAAACTAGTATTATTGCCAACTGGGAAGTATGTTTGTATGATGTATTCCCTCCGTAAACTAATATAAGAGCATTAAACACTCTTATATTAGTTTACGGAGGGAGTACATGCAAATTTCATGGCCACATACATGGTACAAACCAGAGGATTGACATAGAGAGATCACACAAATCTCATAAATCAGTTATGACAAAATTAACAGCAACGTAGGAATTGTACAGTCTCAAAGAGAGATGACACAAACCATATGCCAGATGGGGATGGGGTGGACAAATCATATGGTAGTGTAGTTGCTCCAGCCAGATGAGGTTGGCTTCATTCCAGAACAAAGATGCCGCTCCGGCGAGGTGGACCGCGGGTCATGGCTGCAAGTGGAGCAGGGCCTGGTCGTGGTGGAGATAAGTACGATAGTGAGTTCATGAGGTCTCACCTGGCAGGTCGTGCGCCAACCCCACGCAGCCGCCGAACGAGAAGCGTACAGCTAGGTCGAGCGGATGTTGTGTAGAGGCGGGGCAGGATGTTGGATCCAGGACGACGAGGGGAATGGCGGAGCGATCAAGGCAGGAGACTGGGTTCAATTAATTTGGGTTAATGACGAGAGATTATCGAGGGCGTGGGCCTGACAATAAGGCATTTTGGAAAATAAAGTCTGGGGCAGGATTTTGATTGCTGATCTCGACCGTGAGATCAAAGACGAATCGATGGCTGGCGACCAGTCTGACAAATGCCACGCATCAGACATATGTAGGATAGTGTTTCCTTAACATATATGCATTGCACAAAAGTCAAGTCGATCTTGAGAGTGGATGAAAGAGTTAATGTGCTCATATTACTTTATTTTAAACATATAATCAACCACTAGTAACTTACCGCCGTAGTTTCTAGGACATTTGTGTTGTTTTTCCAATGGGTAGATGGGTAGACAATTCTAGACTCTGCCTTCATTGAATTGGCTTACAGTAATGCCATTAACAGTATTAGTTGATTAATATGTATACATGGAGATTTTATTTACATCAACCTAAAGATGTCAGATAATCGTATGGATTCTGAATTTGCATATACATTTGATTTATTACTTATACTATTTGTTAGTTCCATATCAAAGTGTTTATACTACAAGTACTTTTTTTTAATAAAAATGTTATTAATTATCCAACTTTACATGATCTTATAGTTAGGACTACCTCTATGTTCCAAAAAAATATTTGTTATATTTATGTTAAAATGTCTTGATATATTGTTAGTAAATTCATATTTTAGTTCATACTTTATGGAAATTAGTAGAGCTTCAACTTCTTGTTCCTCTTTATGGCAAGTAAATTACGGGGAGCAGAAAAACCACGTCGGACAAAAGAAAACCCTGTAAGTTCATAGTGTTTAAGTAACATAGTGCATATACTTTAAACACCATCCAGTTTTTAAAAAGAACATATTTTTCCTTGGGCCTATGAGAACAAAGATACACAAGTTGGCCATATTACTCAAGTAGTTAGAAAATCAAATAACAAGTTTCATGGAGACATATAGCGTTGGGCTATCTTCATTCTAATAGTTAACTAATCAAACTAATCTCAAATTATAAAATAATAGACATTCTAAGACATTGTCTGTGCATGTGTGTAGGCCACTTTACTAACATACATGCATTGCTCGCAAACAAGTGTATGACACATCAAAATTAAGTGCAATGATTGTGTGTATGCATGTGCGAGGGCCACTTTGCTAACATATATGCATTGCACAAAAGTGAAGTCGATCTTGAGAGTGCATGCAAGCATTAACGTTCTTGTATAACTTTATTTTAAGCATATAATCAGCCACTAGTAACTTACCATTGTAGTTTTCGAGAAAGATGTGTTGTTATTCCAATGGGAATATGGGTGGATAGTTGTGGACTCATCCGTCATTGAATTGTCTTACACTAATGCCATTAATAGTATGATTTAATTAATATATATTACATGTGTGTTTTATTTGCTTCTACCAAAAGATGTCGGATAATCGTATGACACTACAAGAATCAGGCACTTTGCCGTCAACCATGTCTGATGCAAAGGCATGCTTAGCGAACGGCAAAGGCCTTTGTCGTCTGTCAGCAGACAGCATCAGGTCCTGTTGAATAAGCTACGACAAAGGGTTCTTTGTCGTCTGCTGGCGGACGGCAAAGATGAAATGGATTTTGCCATTCGCCAGCAGACGGCAAAGAGCCTGGACAGCACACGTGGCAGGTTAGGGCCGTTAGGGGCTTAACGACATGCTTTGCCGTCTGCTGGCGGATGGCAAAGACCTTTGCATCTTTGCCGTTTGTCAGCGGACGACAAAGTGCCCATGTAGGCCAGCCCAGGTAGCTGACACGTTGCATGCTATGCCGTCCATTGGCAAATGGCAAAGATGCAAAGGACTTTGTCGTCTGCCAACGGACGACAAAGCAACCATATAGGCCAGCCCAGTGCCCCCAGGTTGCACCGAAGAATAAGAAGAAGACTAGCTAGAAGAAGAAGAAATTTTCTTCTCTTTCTTTTTCTCCTCTCCTCTTGTTTATCTTCTTCTTCTTCTTCTTCTTCTTCTTCTTCTTCTTCTTCTTCTAACAAACGTAGGTAAAAATGCCATTTTTATCTAACTTGGGTAATTATGCCGTTACGAGGAAAATAAGCTAAGTATGCATTTGTTAAGCAAATCACTAGAGGAAACTTACCCTCATCAAAACAAATGCGATGAAGATTGCAACAAAGGTAAAATTGATCCAATGACATAATGATATCAAGCCTCATTATCAATGGCATATTTTCTAATCTTCTTAAGCTTCAGGCGCATTGCATCCATCTTCAAGCGCATTGCATTCATCTTCATATTGTGATCATCGACAACATCGGCAACATACAACTCCAATGTTATCTTCTCTTCTTCAATTCTTTTAATTTTTTCTTTCGAATACTCATTTTCTTTTTCAACTAAATTTAACTTCTCAACAAGAGGGTCGGTTTCAAATTCCGGTTCACATACCTCCGAGATTAGAATGTCTCTATGTCAATGTGATGGCCATAATTGTCATAAATGCGAAATGCAACAAATAGTTATAAAAGAGAATTTACCACATCCGAATCATAAAGCAGGCGAGGGCCGACAGGCACGGAAATCAAGACCATGGCACTATGTATAAGAAACAATCATACAAAGTAAGAAAATTATACAAGTAACTATATAAATCATGTACAACATAAAAAATTGAATACCTAATAATAATCTGGGTCGTCGGGTTCTATAAATGCTCCGGGATCAATAAATTCATCATCATCATCACTATCAGTAATGACATGATCATCATCATCATTAATAAATGCATCATCATGTGGAAGGCCACCTTTATGTAATCGGTCAAGCATTGACAGGTCATCCGCAGCAGTAACCTCTTCTAGTTCAGGCTCTTCTTGTTCCGGCTCAGGGGTGAAGTCGGGTTCACTGTCACTATCTACTTCAATGTTCTGGGTGAAGTAGAGCGGTTCATGAAACGTTTTTTGGACAGACGTGTTTGTTGGAAGAATTCTCCTTCATATGTCTCTGGTTTAATATGAGGTTCATAATCCTCTTCATTGGGGGGAGGTGGTCTAACACGTGGCGGCACTACATAAACGACATCCCAACCATTGAGATTTGGATCACTTTGATAGGCCCATGGTAGATAGAAAACTTGCGTTGCCAGACATCGGGAACATCCAAATGGGTTCTTTGTTTGATTTCCACTACCCCTAAGTGTCCATGACTCCTTCTAGTTTCCTTCGGCTGGAACCAATAACATTTGAAGACTACGACGTTTGGTGGGTTTGCACCATAGAATTGAAGTTCATAAATTGCTTCAACTCTTCCATAATACTCAGTATCTCCTTCGCCGATAGCAGAGACACAACAATTTGTTGACTTTCGGTCGGCCATAGATAGCTCTTTGCCATAGGTACGAAAGAGATACCCGTTGATGTCGTATTTGTCAAATGAACGGACCTTAAAGTCAAAACCATAGCGACTTGTCTCAATTCGATGTCCATAGACTCAGAATTATCCTACAAGTTTAATACGAAAGGGATTGTTACATTAGCCACAAATTAGACAAAGAAATGAAATGGTCTAATGGAAATTACCGTTTGTTTGAAGCAAGAGACGAAACTGGGACAGCCGCCTCCATCCTTTGCCAGAAGCTCATACTCTTTGACGGAATCATTTTGGATCACTGCTCCATACGAGAATTTGGCGATGTATCGACTGTATCAAATTTATCTGGGAATAAGAGAAGTTCAAAGGAATTAGAAGTTGTGGAACAATGTACCGAGAACTTACTCGATGTACGGCCGCAATTCTGTTAGGTTGGTGAAGATATACAACGAAATGATCTGCCATTCTTCGAAATCCAACGTTAAGGAATTAGAAGCACCAGCGGGTGCGAGATCCCCTTTGAATAGGATGAGGTTGGATCCACCCTTTTTAGGGTCTTTAGCATTGTACCAAGGCTTCGGATTATGCAAATGAAGATTTTTGGCTTCATAGTGTGCTGCCACGAAGTTTGCCGCCTCCTCAATATGAATGCCTCAGCCATCGATGCTTCAATTCTATATTTATTTTTACATTTTGCTCGTAGCGTCTTCTGTGTCCTGTCAGTTGCGTAGCACCAATGATTTTTCATGGGCCCCCAATCTTGCCTTAGTTGGGAGATGCAAAATCAAGTGCTGCATTGGATTAAAGAAGCCCATCGGAAAGATCTTCTCTAACTTGCAGATCAACTCCGGCGCCAACTCTTCCATTTCTTCTAGCAGGCCAGGCGATAGTTCTTTCGCACAAAGAACATGGAAGAAATAGCTTAGCTCTGCCACTACTAGGAATTCATCCTCAGGGATGAAGCCACGCAACATCACCGGCATTACCCGCTCAATCCATATGTGCAAATCATGACTCTTGAGACCAAATATCTTCAATTTAGCAAGACTCGCTCCCCTCTTTAGATTCGCTGCATACCCATCGGGGAACATCAACTGTTGTTGCACCCACAAGATAATTTCACTCATAGCTGGCCTTCCAAGATTGAACCATGCCTTTGGCTTCGTCCAGTTCTGCTTTCCTTTCGGTTCTTTCATGTTTTGTAACGTCATATCACACAGTGCCTCCAGATCGTCTCTAGCCTTAGTATTATCCTTTGACTTCCCATCTATGCCGAATAATGTACCAAAAAGTGCCTCGGCGATATTCTTCTCAGTGTGCATCACGTCGATGTTGTGTGGGCAAAGGAGGTCTTTGAAGTAAGGCAGATGCCACAAGCATGTCTTGTGAGTCCAGGCATGTTTCAAACTATACCCCTTGAAATACTGATGACCCACAAGTATAGGGGATCAATTGTAGCTCTTTTCGATAAGTAAGAGTGTCGAACCCAACGAGGGCAGAAGAAAATGACAAGTAGTTTTTAGTAAGGTGATGTCTGCAAGTGCTGAGACTGTAAGTAGCGAGTAGCTTGATAGCAATATAATGTGTAACGAGCAAGTAACGATAATAGTAACAAGTATGTAGCAAGGTAGTGCAATCCTTTTGAGGCAAAGGACAGGCCAAAACGGTCTCTTATAATAAGTAGAGCGTTCTTGAGGGTACACGGGAATTTCATCTAGTTACTTTCATCATGTTGGTTTGATTTGTGTTCTCTACTTTGATAATTTGATATGTGGGTGGACTAGTGCTTAGGTGATGTTCTTACTTGAACAAAACTCCTACTTATGATTAACCCTCCCGCAAGCATCCGCAACTACGAGAAAAGTATTAAGAATAAATTCTAACCATAGCATTAAACTCTAGGATCCACTCGGTCCCTTACAGAATAGTGCATAAACTGGGGTTTATGTTTCCACTAGTCGAAAACAGGGCTTTGGTTCAGGCCTGGCCAGCCCATTAGTCTCGGTTCAGTCACGAACCGGGACCAATGGAGGCATACGTCCCGGTTCGTGAGCCCAGGTGGCCGGCCGGACCTCGTGGGGCAACCTTTTGTCCCAGTTCCAGGCACGAACCGGGACCATTGGTCCTCGCTCCTGGCCCACATCCATTGGTCCCAGTTTGTGGCTGGAACTGGGACAGAAATGGGGCCTTTAGTCCCGGTTCCAGCCACGAACCGGGACCAATGAGGTGCCTATATATACCCCATCACCGGCGAGCAGAGCACTCCACACTGCTCTGTTTTTTCTGGCCGGCGAGGGGAGAGCTTTGTGGTGCTCTAGCTCACCTCCTATGCACATGAAGCGCCTGATGAAATACCCGAGCCACACTAGTTAAGCTTTCTACTCCCGAAGCTTGACCTCCAAGCTCCATTTTCCTCGAGATTTGTCTAGGTTTAGCGGTCCGTCAAGTCCCGTCCCCGTCTTCACTGCCGTCGATCGCCCATGCCGATCTCGTCGCCGGCACCACCGTGGTGAGCCTCTTGTTCTTATCTTCTTTCTTAAAGAAAAAATTCTTACTTGTATGATTAGATAGATACTTGTATAATTTTCTTACTTTTATTATTGCTTGTTATTATATAGTGCGATGGTTTTGGTATCTGCCCTCGTCGGCCCTCGTCCTGTCTATGATTCGGATGTGGTATATATTATCTTTTATAACTATTTGGTTCATTTATTGTTTATGACCATTATGCCGACCAATGTGACATAGATTTTATTTATCTAGGAGGTATGTGAACCGGAAATTCCAACCGACCCTATTATCGAGAGGTTAAATTTAGTTGAAGAAGAAAACAATTACTTGAAGGAAAAAATAAAAAAATTGAGGAGGAGAAGATGATATTGCAGTTGCATGTTGCGGATGTCATCAATGATCACAAGATCAAGATGGTTGCAATGCGTTTGAAGATTAGAAAGATTAGAATATATGCCATTCATACCGAGTCTTGGTATCATTATGCCGTTGGATCAATTGTTACCTTGGTTGCGATTATGATCGCATTTGTTGTTGCATTGAAATATTTTACATAGTTTCAATGTATGGTTTAGTTAGATGCTCTGGAGAGCTATATGTTATTCAATGAGAACTATGTATGTACTTTGGTTTTAATGTGATGATGAACTTCTATTAATTTGGTCACTTATCTATTCATGATGTTCTGTAATGGTTTTTAACACACTTAATTATATATAATGCACGCAGATGAACCAGCAATGGATGTACGGTGACAGGCACACCTCCGAGTACATTAAGGGTGTGCGTAGTTTTCTCGAAGGGGCTGAGGAAAACAATCAGAATGGTTTTATGTGCTGTCCATGCCCTATATGTGGGAATACGAAGTCTTACTCTGACAGGAAGCATCTCCATGGGCCATCAAACATAGGATGTCATTGGGTTTTGTGTTGACTTCATTCCTGGCCTTAAGAAGATTGGTCTCCCTCAATCGTGGTATGAGGGGAGACTGGCTGGAAAACGCATGCTTGGAGGGGACTCAATAATATGTAAGGACGGGCATTCTTGGTCTCAAGCACACTACATAGTTTTACAGAACTCTACCTTGGTGACCCCGTATGTCGATGAACACAAGAACAGTCTGCGCTCCAAACACCCGGAGCAGTGTGACGACTAGATTACATGTGAACACATCAGGACTTTCGGCAGTTGGTTGGAAACACATCTCAGAGGTGACAACACTGTTTCTGATGAGCTGTACTCGTTGTCCAGGGGACCATCTTCGACTGTATTGACTTATAAAGGATACAAGATAAATGGGAATACATTTTACACGATCGCCCAAGATCAAAAGAGCACCAACCAAAATAGCGGTGTCCTCTTTGATGCAGCAACCAATAGGGGAAAGGACACATATTATGGTTACATAGTGGACATATGGGAACTTGACCGCAAACATGATTTTAAGGTCCCTTTGTTTAAGTGCAAATGGGTCAATCTGTCAGGAGGGGGGTACAGGTAGACCCATAGTACAGAATGACAATAGTGGATCTGAACAATCTTGGGTACACAGACGAACCGTTCGTCTTAGCCAATGATGTGGCGCAGGTTTTCTATGTGAAGGACATGTCTACCAAACCGACAAAAAGAAAAGATAAGGAAGTGAATACATCATACGATGAGCCAAAGCGCCACATAGTTCTTTCAGGAAAAGAGATATCATGGGATTGGAGGGCAAGACAGACATGTCTGAAGATTATGAAAAGTTTCACGAAATTCCTCCCTTCAATGTCAAGGCTGACCCAAGCACCCTGTTAAGCGATGACGAATATCCACGGTTACGACGCAATAAGAAAAGGACACAAGCGAAGAAAAAGTGAAGACTTTCTATCCACAACTATTATGATGATGCCTTTGATCTAGAATATCACTACAGTTACATGTGAAGAAATGAAATGCCTTTTGTAACAGACCAGTTTCCATATGAAACCCTGATACTTCGAAAGAGATTATCCATTTTGTACACAAAGTGCATCTAGTTTTTGCTGTAACCCTCTCAACTTTTTAGCACATGCTATGTCGGTGAAATGATGATGCCATGCCAATTTTCAACCTCTTCAGAGTTCATCTGAAGTGCTTTTCAATTTCAGGGTCACTAAGCTCAAAAAAATTAGTAAACGCATGAAAAATAACAAATGAAGTCAGAAAGGGTTGAAAATTGATGATGTGGCTTTGAATGGTTCATTTTGAACACACACAAAGTCTGGACTTCAAATAAGTTCAAAAAATGAAATCCCTTTGTAACATATGAGTTTTTGTGCGAAACCCTGATACTTTGAAATAGATTGTTCATTTTGTACACGAAGTGTATCCAGTTTTTGCCGTAACCCTCTCAACTTTTTAGCACGTGCTATGTGGCTGAAATGATGATACCATGCAAATTTTCAACCTCTTTAGAGTTCGTCTGAAGTGCTTTTCAATTTTATGGTCATTTAGCTCAAAAAATTAGTAAATGCATGAAAAATAACAAATGAAGTCAGAAAGGGTTGGAAATTTATGACATGGATTTGAATGGTTCATTTTGAACACACAAAAAGTCTGGATTTCAAATAAGTTCAAAAAAATGAAATCGCTTTGTAACAGACGAGTTTTCGTATGAAAACCTGATACTTCGAAAGAGATTGTCCCTTTTGTACACGAAGTGCAGCCAGTTTTTGTTGTAACCCTCTCAACTTTTTAGCACATGCTATGTCGATGAAACGATGATACCATGCCAATTTTCAACCTCTTCAGAGTTCATCTGAAGTGCTTTTCAATTTCACGGTCATTTAGCTCCAAAAAAATTAGTAGATGCATGAAAAATAACAAATGAAGCTAGAAAGGGTTGAAAATTGATGATGTGGATTTGAATGGTTCATTCCTAACACACAAAAAGTGTGGAGTTCAAATAAGTTCAAAAAAATGAAATCCCTTTGTAATAGATGAGTTTTCGTCCGAAACCCTGATACTTCGAAAGAGATTGTCCATTTTGTACACGAAGTGCATCCAGTTTTTGCCGTAACCCTCTCAACTTATTAGCACATGCTATGTGGGTGAAATGATGATACCATGCCAATTTTCAACCTCTTCAGAGTTCATCTGAAGTGCTTTTCAATTTCAGGGTCATTTAGCTCAAAAGATAGTAAATGCATGAAAAATAACAAATGAAGTCAGAAAGGACTGAAAATTGATGATGTGGATTTGAATGGTTCATTTTGACACACAAAAATTCTGGAGTTCAAATATGTTCAAAAAATGAAATCCCTTTTGTAACAGATGAGTTTTCGTCTGAAACCCTGATACTTCGAAAGAGATTGTCCATTTTGTACACGAAGTGTATCCAGTTTTTGCCGTAACCCTCTCAACTTATTAGCACATGCTATGTGGGTGAAATGATGATACCATGCCAATTTTCAACCTCTTCAGAGTTCGTCTGAAGTGCTTTTCAATTTTAGGGTCATTTAGCTCAAAAAAATTAGTAAATGCATGAAAAATAACAAATGAAGTCAGAAAGGGTTGAAAATTAATGATGTGGATTTGAATGGTTTGTTTTGAACACACAAAAAGTCTGGAGTTCAAATAAATTCAAAAAAATGAATTCGCTTTATAACAGACGAGTTTTTGTTCGAAACCTTGATACTTCGAAAGAGGTTGTCTGTTTTGTACACGAAGTGCAGCCAGTTTTTGTTGTAACCCTCTCAACTTTTTAGCGCATGCTATGTCGAAGAAATGATGATACCATGCCAATTTTCAACCTCTTCAGAGTTCATCTGAAGTGCTTTTCAATTTCAGGGTCATTTAGCTCAAAAAAATTAGTAGATGCATGAAAAATAACAAATGAAGCCAGAAAGGGTTGAAAATTGATGATGTGGATTTGAATGGTTCATTCCTAACAAACAAAAAGTGTGGAGTTCAAATTAGTTCAAAAAATGAAATCCCTTTGTAATAGATGAGTTTTCGTCCGAAACCCTGATACTTCGAAAGAGATTGTCCATTTACACGAAGTGCATCCAGTTTTCGCCATAACCCTCTCAACTTTTTAGCACATGCTATGTGGGTGAAATGATGATACCATGCCAATTGTCAACCTCTTCAGAGTTCATCTGAAGTGCTTTTCCATTTCAGGGTCATTTAGATGAAAAAATAATAAATGCATGAAAAATAACAAATGAAGTCAGAAAGGTTTGAAAATTGATGATGTGGATTTGAATGGTTCATTTTGACACACAAAAAGTATGGAGTTCAAATATGTTCAAAAAACGAAATCCCTTTTGTAACAGATGAGTTTTCGTGTGAAACCCGGATACTTCGAAATAGATTGTCCATTTTATACACGAAGTGTATCCAGTTTTTGCCGTAACCCTCTCAACTTTTTAGCACGTGCTATGTGGCTGAAATGATGATACCATGCAAATTTTCAACCTCTTTAGAGTTCGTCTGAAGTGCTTTTTAATTTTAGGGTCATTTAGCTCAAAAAAATTAGTAAATGCATGAAAAATAACAAATGAAGTCAGAAAGGGTTGGAAATTTATGACGTGGATTTGAATGGTTCATTTTGAACACACAAAAAGTCTGGAGTTCAAATAAGTTCAAAAAAATGAAATCGCTTTGTAACAGACGAGTTTTCGTATGAAACCCTGATACTTCGAAAGAGATTGTCCCTTTTGTACACGAAGTGCAGCCAGTTTTTGTTGTAACCCTCTCAACTTTTTAGCACATGCTATGTCGGTGAAACAATGATACCATGCCAATTTTCAACCTCTTCAGAGTTCATCTGAAGTGCTTTTCAATTTCACGGTCATTTAGCTCAAAAAAATTTACTAGATGCATGAAAAATAACAAATGAAGCCAGAAAGGGTTGAAAATTGATGATGTGGATTTGAATGGTTCATTCCTAACACACAAAAAGTGTGGAGTTCAAATAAGTTCAAAAAAATGAAATCCCTTTGTGATAGATGAGTTTTCGTCCGAAACCTTGATACTTCGAAAGAGATTGTCCATTTTGTACACGAAGTGCATCCAGTTTTTGCCGTAACCCTCTCAACTTATTAGCACATGCTATGTGGGTGAAATGATGATACCATGCCAATTTTCAACCTCTTCAGAGTTCATCTGAAGTGCTTTTCAATTTCAGGGTCATTTAGCTCAAAAGATAGTAAATGCATGAAAAATAACAAATGAAGTCAGAAAGGGTTGAAAATTGATGATGTGGATTTGAATGGTTCATTTTGACACACAAAAAGTCTGGAGTTCAAATATGTTCAAAAAATGAAATTCCTTTTGTAACAGATGAGTTTTCGTCTGAAACCCTGATACTTCGAAAGAGATTGTCCATTTTGTACACGAAGTGTATCCAGTTTTTGTCGTAACCCTCTCAACTTATTAGCACATGCTATGTGGGTGAAATGATGATACCATGCCAATTTTCAACCTCTTCAGAGTTCGTCTGAAGTGCTTTTCAATTTTAGGGTCATTTAGCTCAAAAAAATTAGTAAATGCATGTAAAATAAAAAATGAAGTCAGAAAGGGTTTAAAATTAATGATGTGGATTTGAATGGTTTGTTTTGAACACACAAAAAGTCTGGAGTTCAAATAAGTTAAAAAAAATGAATTCGCTTTGTAACAGACGAGTTTTCGTTCGAAACCTTGATACTTCGAAAGAGGTTGTCCGTTTTGTAGACGAAGTGCAGCCAGTTTTTGTTGTAACCCTCTCAACTTTTTAGCGCATGCTATGTCGGAGAAATGATAATACCATGCCAATTTTCAACCTCTTCAGAGTTCATCTGAAGTGCTTTTCAATTTCAGGGTCATTTAGCTCAAAAAAAATTAGTAGATGCATGAAAAATAACAAATGAAGCCAGAATGGGTTGAAAATTGATGATGTGGATTTGAATGGTTCATTCCTAACAAACAAAAAGTGTCGAGTTCAAATTAGTTCAAAAAAAATGAAATCCCTTTGTAATAGATGAGTTTTCGTTCGAAACCCTGATACTTCGAAAGAGATTGTCCATTTTGTACATGAAGTGCATCCAATTTTTGCCGTAACCCTCTCAACTTTTTAGCACATGCTATGTGGGTGAAATGATGATACCATGCCAATTTTCAACCTCTTCAGAGTTCATCTGAAGTGCTTTTCAATTTCAGGGTCATTTAGCTCAAAAAAATAGTAAATGCATGAAAAAGTAACAAATGAAGTCAGAAAGGGTTGAAAATTGATGATGTGGATTTGAATGGTTTATTTTGACACACAAAAAAGTCTGGAGTTCAAATATGTTCGAAAAATGAAATCCCTTTTGTAACAGATGAGTTTTCGTCTAAAACCGTGATACTTCGAAAGAGATTGTCCATTTTGTACACGAAGTGTATCCAGTTTTTGCCGTAACCCTCTCAACTTTTTAGCACATGCTATGTATGTGAAATGATGATACCATGCCAATTTTCAACCTCTTCAGAGTACGTCTAAAGTGCTTTTCAATTTTAGGGTCATTTAGCTCAAAAAAATTAGTAAATGCATGAAAAATAACAAATGAAGCCAGAAAGGGTTGAAAATTAATGATGTGGATTTGAATGGTTCGTTTTGAACACACAAAAAATCTGGAGTTCAAATAAGTTCGAAAAAATGAAATCCCTTTGTAACAGATGAGTTTTCTTCCGAAACCTTGATACTTCGAAAGAGATTGCCCATTTTGTACATGAAGTGCTTCCAGTTTTTGCCGTAACCCTCTGAACTTTTTAGCTCATGCTATGTGGGTGAAATGATGATACCATGCCTATTTTGAACCTCTTTAGAGTTCATCTGGAGTGCTTTTCAATTTCAGGGTCATTTAGCTCAAAGAATGAACTAATATAAAAAAGAATGATCTGGAAAACTTTTATGAAACTCTAATAGCAAAAATAATAAACTAGAAGAATGAACTAGAAAACTTTAATGAAACTCTAATAGAAAAAACAATGAACTAGAAAATTTTAATGAAACTCTAATAGCAAAAGGAATCAACTAAAAAGCTTTTATAAACCTCTAGTATTATTGAAACTAAAATTATATAAAATTTATGCATCTAAAATTATCAAAGTATTTTCTGTTCAAAACATTATAAGCAAAAAGAATTTTCATAAAGAACTTTTTTGTTAGAAACTATAATAGCAAAAATAATTATCATAAAGTTTTTTTGTTAGAAACTAAAATAACAAAAACTATTTTTGAATATAATGATAAAACACATTAATATTAAATAGCAGGAAAAAAAATCACTCAAAAATCTATTTTTATAGTAAAATTAATCACAAACTAGTGATTCACACAAATTTCAAATAATTCAAATTTAAACTATTCAAATTGGAAAATTAATGGCACTAACAGAAAGTTTATAATTTTTATTACCTACAACAAAAAAGAATAACTAGAAAACTAGTAACTATTTTGCTGTAAGTAGAAACAAAATAAAATAAATAAAACAAAAAAGAAAACAAAAAAATGGAAAAGAAAATAAAAAATGCCGCCTACTGGGCCACCAAGGCCTGCATACGACTAGAAACCCGCTAGTTGGGCCAGGATGCAAGCCCGTGGTAGGCCCAGTAGGCCCATAGGCATAGGGAGTGGATTTCGGCCCGCAAGCCTGTAGTAGAGAGGAGCTCGAAGTGGTTGGTGATCAAACTGCGAGTGTCGTGTTATCCTCAGGGACTAGGCGATCAGCGGGTACGCTCGGCTAAAGCTAGGTAACATGATTTGGGTAATGATAGCAGGAAAATAAACCTAAGCTATCTAAGATAGTGCCAGAAAATCAATAGACAAAGTAAATGAAAAAAAGCAAGGGGGAGGTTCAGATTATACTCTCTCTCTTTTTGGTATTATTTTTAATTGCATGAGAAACTAAAACAGTAACACAAAGGGAACAACAGGACATGAACACATATAGCAGAATGGATATGGGTCACATTACAAACATATTTGTCACAGAGACAAAGCTATCACAAAGACTGAAAATCAAACACATAGAAAGTTAACTAGTACTGGAAGTTAACTAGTACAATGAACTAGTACACAAGGTGAACACACATATATGCTAGCAGACCACTAATTCACAGATCAAATCAAATTTAGCAAATATTTTCAAAAGAAACTAACATCAACTAGTCAAAACACATAATAAAATGCACTATATTTTGCAGGTGCGAAACTGAACAATCGTCAGGTTACAAGCTCTTATGAAATTTGAATATTATAAGTACTACACATCTCAATTCAGAACATTACACTACTCAAAGATTACAGAAATTTAGAGAATAGAGAGAGGGAGAAAGAGAGAGAGAGGGAGAGAGATGACTGCAGCAAGTTGGTGAAGAGGAGTAGCTGGACATCAGGGGAGTTGGAGAGAAAGTGCAGCAGTAGGAGGCGTTGAGAGGAGAAGCAACAGTAGCATGAGAGGAGCAGCAGAGAGAGTTGAGGAAAGGATCAGCAGTAGGGGAGCAGTGAGCAGTAGAGACACAGCAAGAGGAGGAGCGGTTCAGTAGCTCTAGTAGGGACAAGGAGAAGAAGGAAGATGCAAGAGCAGAGTTTGGGGGAAGAAGGGAGCAGCAGAAGTTGAGGAAGGCGAGGGGAAGAAGAGAAGCAGCAGGACGAAGCAAGAGGGAGGAGCAGCAACAAGAGAGGGGGAGGAGTGGAAGTGGTGGATGGCGTGCTCGCATGGGACACCAGACAACCTCGATCCCATAGTCTGGTAGGGCGCTCGAGCGGGTGATGGTGGTGTGGGGCGCCGGGTGATGGAGTGGCTAGTGGGAGGTGGTGATGCGGATGGATGGATGGTGATGAAGTGGTGCTAGTGGCGCGCTGCCAAACCGGCCTGGCCGCGGCAGTGGCCGGAGGTGGAGAAGATGGGGAGAGGGAGAGAGATGAGATGTGCCAGGCCTGGAGGGATCAAATTATGCGGCTAGGGATTTTGTTCCCCTCTCTGATCTGAAATTTTCTGATTTGGCCCTTCTCCTTCTATACTTTTAGCACAAGATGATCCCTTCTCTTCTTCAGCTAGCCCCCTGGTTACTTCTTTTCATCTCACAGGTCTCTTCTTCACTCTTCTCGATAGCCTCATAGATGAAATTTTGACAATTATTACTGCCTTTGCACACATTTCTTCAAGATAGACCAAAGACTAGTAAATGATCCTTTTTATGATTATCAAGCAACATTCAATCAATCGTGGAGAAAGTGGACGAATATATCACAATAGATGCTATATTTGAGTACCAAAATTATGTATACGAAATATGCTTCTCAGTCGGCTCGGCGGGGCTTATAAACCACTCCAAGCCCCTCTCGGCTAGCAAGGTGGGACTAAACATCCCACCGCACTGCGCCAGTTCCAGCACATGACCTTCGGTCCCGATTGGTGGCACCAACCGGGACGAAAGGGGTGCATTTGTCCTGTTTCATAGCACCAATCAGGACCAATGCCCCCCTTTAGTCCTGGTTGGTGCCACCAACCGGGACCAAACGTCTCTGCTTCCTGCCCTTTGGGCTGCTGAAAAGAGACCTTTGGTCCCGGTTGGTGCCACCAACCGGGACTAAAAGGCTGGCTATATAAGCCAACACTTTGGAAATTTTCAGTAGTTTCCCATTCTTCCCGACGCCGACACCGCCCTCTGCCCCGACGCAGACGCCCTGCTCCTCGTCGCCGTCGCCCGCGCTCGTCATCGCCGTCGCCATCGCCCGCGCCTATCATCACGCTGCCCCTGCCCCCGACCACGTCGTCGCCCGCGCCTGTCGTTGTGCCTAGGGATGGGCATATTAACTGAGAACCGATGTACCGAACTGAAAGAACCGGGACCGAAGCCGAATTGAACGAAACAAAAAAAGAGGTTTCTATTTTGGTCATTAAAACTGTAGAACCGAAATTAGTTTTGTAAATTCGGTTGTCGCACCCAATTAACCTGAAAACCCGAATTTACTGAACACGACTGACTCTTTCGTGGTCTCGCTGCCCCTGCCTAGTTGGCCCAGTCGGCCCAATGTAGCTCTTAGCCTCTTTAGACATTTGTTTCACTTCTTTGGTTTTGTCTACTGGCCCACACGTTTAGTATGGCCCAAAATCATTCTACCATTTAGCCCATACAATACTAGTTGTGCTGCATAGGGCACTGGACACCAGTAAATTCACGGTTCTTTTATTACCACATCGACTTGCTACTGAGGAAGGAAGTGCGCGCAAAGGTATAAAGCTAGCATGTAGCCATCCTACTATTCCCACTTCGCACTGTCGCATGTCCAGCGGCGCGCAGGCATGGAATTAAATAAACTATAAAATAATTCTTGTCGTTAACTTCGGCCGTGTTCGGTTGAACCCGATGACCGAACCGAATGTTCGGGTCTCAAAAAGATCGGTTACCTCATTTTCTAAGAGCCGATTGGTTGGTTGATTCAAAGGACAGAAGTTCTTTAGAATCCGAAGAACCAAACCGATCGGTTCGGTTAAACCGAATGCCCAGGCCTAGTCACGCCGCCCCTCTCCTCGTCGCCGTCGCCCACGCCCATCGTCACTGTCCCCATTGCCCGTCCCCGTCGTCGTGCCACCCTACCCCCGAGCACACTGTCGCCGCGCCGGCCCCTGCCCCGCGCCCGAGCCCCTGCCGGTGGCCCGCCCCCGCGCGCCGGCGCCCTCACCGCCACCGCCGTCGCTAGCCGTCCCGGCTTTGTTTATTTTCTATTAAATTAATTTTTTGTTCTTATGTATATAATGTATGTATGTGGCTATATGTACGTTCAGAGCATGTTTTTTATTATATTTATTAGATTTTTTTTTGTTCAAAGCATGTTTTTGTTATATTAATTTGTTAGATTATTTTTTTATTATATGTATATGTATGAGGCTATATATGCATTATGAGGGGGTGGGGGTCGATATACCCCCTCCCCGATAACTTCGACATGAGGGGGCGTCGATATAACCCCTCTCTGATAACTTCGACATGAGGGGGGTCGACATATCCCCTCCCCGATAACTTCGACATGAGGGGGGTCGATATACCCCCTCCCCGATAACTTTGACATGAGCGGCAAAAGTTACATTTTTAGAAAAGTTGTATCTAGGAAGAAGGAAGGAGGAAGAAGGGAAGAAGGGAAGAAAAAGAAGGAGAGAAAAAAGGGGAGAAAAAAGAGAAGAAGAGGAGAAAAAATAAGAAGAGAAAGAAGAAGAAGGAATAGAGGAGAAGAAGAAAAAATAGATTTAATAAATCTAATTTTTCTTCTTCTCCTATATTCCTTCTTCTTCTCCTTTTTTATTCTTCACCCCTTTTCTTCTTCTTCCTCTTCTTAATTTTTATAGGGAACGAGGGAGTCGAGGATCGACAAGGGGTTGAGGGTTGAGAACTAGGGTAGAGGGTCGAGGGTCACTGAGGGGTCGAGGGTCACTGAGGATTCGAGGGTCGTCAAGGGTCGTCGAGGGGTCGAGGGTCGAGGAACACCGAGGGGTGGAGAGGTTGCCTTGTGTCAAAGTATTGAAGAAATCCATGGCTTCATCATTAGATGGAAGTAACGGGGGCATGATGGTAAGAAGTTCTCCAAACTTATTCTGGAATGGAGTCCCGGATAGGATAATCCGCCTTTTGGTACGAATTTCAGCAAAGGCCTTCCAAATAGCGATATTCGGAAGGCTCTTGCTGAACTTCGTACCAAAAAGAGAATTATCCTATCTGGGATTCCATTCCAAAATAACTTTGGAGGGCTTCGTACCATCATGCGCCTATTACTTTCACCTAATGATGAAGACATGGTTTTGTTGAATCCTTTGACACAAGACAAATGTGACATGAGTGGGTCGAGGGTCGGGAACTAGGGTAAAGCGTCGTGGATCGCCGAGCGGTCAAGGGTCGTGAACTAATGTAGAGGGTCGAGGGTCGCCGAGGGGTCGAGGTTCGCCGAGGGGTCGAGGGTCGAGGGTCGTGAACTAGTGTAGAGGGTCGAGGGTCGCTGAGGGGTCGAGGGTCGAGGGTCATCGAGGGGTCAAGGGTCCGGATTTATCAAGAATGCCCCCATTATGGATGTGCACAAGTTGATCCAATTTTTTTCCTGATCTCATATATATATATATATTTATATATATATATATATTCTTCTATATGTCACGTTATCTGTCAAAGTATTGAAGAAATTGTCACATCCCTAGTTATGGTAATGCGTAGAGCTAGCATCTGGTGTTGCATCATATTAAAATTTCTCAGAAACTTGAAATGGGATGGCAGAAACCCCCAGCACCACTTAATCCAACTAGGGTTACTAAAATACTTTTTCAATGAACCTGAAATGCCTTCTAAAATGTTCATCATCTTTGCCTTGGTCTAGAACCTCTGTCAAAAATGGTTCTCATTTTTCTAGGACAACATTCGGTCACTGAATTAAATCATACCTTATTTGCATTTGGGAATTAAATTTTATATATTATTTTAAATGTTGAAATATTCATGAACTGAAATGTTGGCTGTTGGAAATAATCCAAACAGTGGCCACAAGCAGTCTCATGATTTTTGGAAGTGCATAGGTATATTTTAATAAAGCCCTAAAGTTTACAGAATAATAGAAAACAAGAAAATAAAAAGGAAAAGCACCTACCTGGCAAACCCACCTGGCAGCCCACCTGGCGGCCCAGCATTGTGCTGGCCCAAACCAATCAGCTACTTCCTCCCGCCAGGCAGGCAGGGAGGTGAGCGCCCGCGCGCGCCGAGCTCGCCACGCCTCCACCTGCTTGCCGCCGAGCCCGCTGAATGTGTGGATGATCTCGTGCTCATTGCCTTGACCTCCCCGACACCTCTTTCGCCCCCCTACGCCTCTCCCTCGCTCTCCCCCCATGGCCGACGCCGCCGTAACCATGCCGCCGTCGTAACTGCAGCCACCGTCGCCTACTCGTCGCCTTGCCATGTCCAGGAGCTCCGCCACTGTCCACTTCGTCGAGCAGATCGAGCCCTGAGCGCTCGTTCTCCCCTTCCAGAGCCACTGCACCAACCTCGCTTCACCTCGCCGTCGCCGGAGATCCACTTCATCACACCGCTCGCTCCAGCTCATTCCCGACCCCGTTGACCCTTTTGCCGTGACCGTCGTGAGCTCCTGCCTCTCCTCCCCCTCTTCGTTCTCGCTGCCGTTCACCGTAGCAACCACACCAAGCTTGCCCACATGCACCACTTCCCGAGCTCGCCGCCGACGTGGCTCCGGCCACACAACGGCCTCGCTACCGTGTCCAACGCACTCACCGCTTCACGTAGGGCTTGTAGGACCTAACTCTGCACCTTCCTGGTCCTCGTAGCGTCGAGTTCGAGCTCGCCTGAACTCCGACAACCACCAAACTCGTCGCCGGCGTCGTTTCCGGCGACCCCGAGACCAACCACCACCACCACTCGACGCGGTTTGCTCCGGGCTTCACGTAGGTGGCCTCCGCCGTCCGTTTGGTCGCCGGAGCGTGAAACCCGCACCCTTCACCGCGTTCGGTTGTCGCTGATAGCTAAACATCGGTGATTTGACCCAGTTGACCATGGATTTGACCCCCTGGGTCACTTACATGTGGGCCCCGCCCCTGGTCAAACCTAGTTTAGTAACTAAACTAACCCTAATTAGTTAGTTAACTAACTGTGTCACTGACCAGTGGGTCCCACTAGTTAGGTTTGACCTGGACCACACAGTTGACCTGCTGATGCAGCGCTGACGCAATGCTGACACGGTAATGGATTTTTCTGGATTTATTCTTATTCAGGAAATTCCAGAAAATGACTTAAACTTCAAAAATTCATAGAAAATAATCTATAACTCCAATGGAATTAATTTATATATGAAAAATTATCAGAAAAATGCAATCTATCCATTTATGCTACTTAAATGCATGTTCAACCAACTTATATCCACTGTATAAGTAGAAACATGATAATGGCATTTTAAATGCTAAATATGGAGTTTGCATATGAACCCTTGCTTCATATGGACTTCATTTAAATGGTTGCTAGTTGCATTAGCCCAAACAACAGCATGTTGCCATGTCATGATCATGCATCATATTGTTGCATTGCATTGATTGGGTTCCTTCTCTGTTGCTGGTATTTGTCCCCTCTTAGTGGACGTGGTTCCGATGATGAGATCGAGGACACCGATGAAGAACTATACTATCTTCAGAAGTGCCAGGCAAGAAGAACCCCTTGTTCATTCTGATACAATCCCACTTTCTCGCTCCTGTCTCTTTTACTCCATTATCACAACAGCGAATCAACTGTTACATGCTGCGGTAGTTGAACCCCTTTCCTCTGCATGACCTATCATTGCCACAGTAAATAGATGAAACCCACTAGCATGAGTAGGAGTTGTTTGAGCCCTGATGTGCCTACTCATTCATGCTTGTTTGTCATGCCTATTATTGCTTAGAGTTGTGTCAGGTCTGATTCATCGGGGATGAATTGGAAAGTTGTGAACATGTCCTACTGTTGAGAGCTAAGTGTGTGAACACGATTTGGGAAAGGTAGCGGTGAGAGGCCATGTAGGAGTACATGGTGGGTTATTTCATTGAAACCGTCCTCAGGAACTGAGTTCTGTGTTTGTGATCCATGAACAACTACTACCACACATTGGGATCCTTAATTGACTCTCTTGACTTATTAATCACCCTTGTTCTCTGTCCAGGAGTTGCAACTAGTTTCTGGTGTTTGTAGGATATGTGTTGGGGGCTGTGCGTAGCGCTGCCCTAGGGGTGGGCTATGATGCGGTAGAGGCATGAGGCACGGTGTACCGAGACGCCCGTTTGGTGCCTCGAGAACCCTGCTCTCATTGTTTGGGGCCGTGAGTGACACCCCGGCCGGATCTCCATGCGGATGGAACCCGAATAGGCGATAAACCTGGACTAGAGACTTGTGTAGTTAGTCAGGTCGAGATACACAACTTGTACATGGTGGTAAGTGGAGAGAGCGTGTGTGAAGAAGTACACCCCTATAGGGTTAACATCATCTATTCGAATAGCCACGTCTGCAGTAAAGGACTTCTGGGTTGACTGTACAGTTCATAGAAAAGTGAAAGTGGATACTCTAAAATGCGCAAGATAAGTGTGAGTGCTATGGATGGCATTCTCATAGGGAGACATGAGTGGATCCATAGTGGTGTATTGATATGGTGAATACGTGGACTCATGTGCACCACCTCAAAAGAGTTACTTGCAGTCATAGTTTAGGATAGCCCCGAGTCAAAGCTAGCTTGCTGCAGTTAAACTCCACCACCCCCTTTGTTGATACCGATGCATATGTATTTAGCTCTGATGTAAGTCTTGCTGGGTACATTTGTACTCATGTTTGCTTAATTTATGTTTTTGCAGAGAGACTTCATTCTCGCTAGTAGTTCCGCGTGGACTTCAACATTTAGCTTGTTACCTCAGCTACAATCTTGTGCCCTTGGCAGGGTCTTGTAGATAGTTAGGCTTCTTAGTATTTTCCATTTGTAGTTGTCTCTACTCAGACAAGTTAAGCTTTCACATGTGCTTTTTGCTTGTATGACTTAAATGCTGGGTCATCAAACCCATGTTTGTAATATCTGGCTCTTTGGAGGCTAATGAATAAATAATTTGAGTTGTAGAGTTTTTGTGATGCCATGTTGTATTTGCACATATCGAGCATATTGTGTGCATGATTTGAAATGCTTGGTATGTGTGGGATCTGCCAACCTAGTTGTTTATCCTTTGTAGCCTCTCTTACCGGGAAATGTCTCCTAGTGCTTCCACTGAGCCATGGTAGCTTGCTACTGCTCCGGAACACTTAGGCTAGCCGGCATGTGTCCTTCTTCGTTCTTGTGTCTGTCCCCCAGGGGAAATGTCACGCGGTGTCTACCGGAGTTCTATTAGCCTACTACAGCTCGGATTCTCCGGAGTCCTGTTAGCCCAGCTGCTACAGCCCAGATTCATTCGCTGATGACCGACACGTTCGTTGCTGGGTCATGTATGCATGTCCCTGTAAGTCAGTGCCACTTTGGGTTTATGACTAGTCATGTCGGCCCGGGTTCTCTGTCACATGGATGCTAGCGACACTATCATATACGTGAGCCAAAAGGCGTAAACGGTCCTGGGCCGGGTAAGGTGGCACCCGTGGGAATATCGTGTGTGAGGCCACAAAGTGATATGATGTGTTACATGCTAGATCGGTGTGACTTAGGATCGGGGTCCTGACAGCTTTGGTATGAGAGCCTGACTGCCTGTAGGATTACCAAGCCAAACTGGTCGAAGTTGAGTCTAGAAATGCTTTAGTTATATAAGGGATTGATTGTGGAAGGGAACGTAAGGCTCTTTTTACTCCTTTATATTATGCCCTTCTGATCTGAGTCATCCTCTTCTTTTCTACGGGGATTAAGAACTAGGCTTCTCATCTTTCTATCAGGATCACGTGTTACTAATCCGTAGACTCATAGGATTGATGGATTCAAGCCTCGGTTCAGTTCCTACTACTTCCGTGTGTTGACAATTGATCTCAGAACCTTGATACTGTGATGTTAAGTGGTTATGCCACCAATTTGCAGGATGTCTCAAATCTTTGGAGCATTTACAGTCGTTATGCTGTTGAGTCATCCCGGGTTTCTAAATAGTCTGATGCATTGCAAATCCCTTCTTATCATTCTCGATGTTCCTTTGGGCCAGATTAACCACACTAATAGCCGAGTTGAGGTACTCCGTTGCCTCGACTTATATGTTGAAGTCAATATTATGACCCTAGGCGTCTTAGAGAACCACTCAGTAATCTAGCAATGCTTTGTATCACTATTGTGATAATTCCGGCCATTATTCTCGAAAGCACCCCGTGATGCCATTTAGTATGTAGGTCTTCTATTTCTGAGTTCTTGAACCCAAGATTCACTCTACTTACCTCATGTTGATAGTGTTTGCTCGTTCCTTTAGGATATTAGTAACATTTTCAATAGTCCTCGAGGTCCATGGTATTTTCCTCTTTCAAATACCATGAACTACTTATGGCAGAAGTTCATAGTTGAACCCAAAGATCACAACCAGAGTTCTCTTGATGATTTCTCGATTCTATGTTGTGACTCTGCCAGTTCTACCTTTCTGCATGGGTTATCCGGAAGAAATATGTTGAACTCATTCGACATGCTAATCTATGCACCCACAACTCAGAAAATCATATGTTCCTTTGTGTTGTCCCTCTTTAGTTGTTTTCTAACCTTCGTCTATTGATGTCTACTACACAACCTTCCTCTTGTAGACGTTGTTGGGCCTCCAAGTGCAGAGGTTTGTAGGACAGTAGCAAATTTCCCTCAAGTGGATGACCTAAGGTTTATCAATCCGTAGGAGGCGTAGGATGAAGATAGTCTCTCTCAAGCAACCCTGCAACCAAATAACAAAGAGTCTCTTGTGTCCCCAACACACCCAATACAATGGTAAATTGTATAGGTGCACTAGTTCGGCGAAGAGATGGTGATACAAGTGCAATATGGATAGTATATAAAGGTTTTTGTAATCTGAAAATATAAAAACAGCAAGGTAACAAATGATAAAAGTGAACATAAACGGTATTGCAATGATAGGAAACAAGGCCTAGGGTTCATACTTTCGCTAGTGCAAGTTCCCTCAACAATAATAACATAATTGGATCATATAACTATCCCACAACATGCAACAAAGAGTCACTCCAAAGTCACTAATAGTGGAGAACGAACGAAGAGATTATGGTAGGGTACGAAACCACCTCAAAGTTATTCTTTCCAATCAATCCATTGGGCTATTCCTATAAGTGTCACAAACAGCCCTAGAGTTTGTACTAGAATAATACCTTAAGACACAAATCAACCGAAACCCTAATGTCACCTAGATACTCCAATGTCACCTCAAGTATACGTGGGTATGATTATACGATATGCATCACACAATCTCAGATTCATCTATTCAACCAACACATAGAACCTCAAAGAGTGCCCCAAAGTTTCTACCGAAGAATCACGATGAAAATGTGTGCCAGCCCCTATGCATAGGTTCATGGGTGGAACCCGCAAGTTGATCACCAAAACATACATCAAGTGAATCACGTGGTATCCCATTGTCACCACAGATACGCACGGCAAGACATACATCAAGTGTTCTCAAATCTTTAAATACTCAATCAGATAAGATAACTTCAAAGGGGAAACTCAATCCATTACAAGAGAGTAGAGGGGGGAGAAAACATCATAGGATCCAACTACAATAGCAAAGCTTGCGATACATCAAGATCGTATCACCTCAAGAACACGAGAGAGAGAGATCAAACACATAGCAACTGGTACATACCCTCAGCCACGAGGGAGAACTACTCCGTCCTCGTCATGGAGAGCACCGGGATGATGAAGATGGCCACCGGAGAGGGATTTCCCCCTCCGGCAGGGTGCCGGAATGGGTCTAGATTGGCTTTCAGTGGCTACGGAGGCTTCTGGTGGCGGAACTCCCGATCTATTGTGATCCTCGATGTTTTTAGGGTATATGGAGATATATAGGCGGGAGAAGTACGTCAGGGGGCCCACGAGGGGCCCACGAGGGTGGAGGGCGTGCCCCCTACCTCATGGCCTCCTCGAAGCTTCCCTTACGTAGACTCCAAGTCTTCTGGGCTTCTTCTGATCCAAAAATAAATTCTGTGAAATTTCAGGTCATTTGGACTCCGTTTGATTTTCCTTTTCTTTGAAACCCTAAAATAGGCAAAAACCAGAAACCGGCACTGGGCTCTGGGTTAATAGGTTAGTCCCAAAAATGATATAAAAGTGTATAATAAAGCCCATAAGCATCCAAAACAGTAGATAATATAGCATGGAGCAATCAAAAATTATAGATACGTTGTGGACGTATCAAGCATCCCCAAGCTTAATTCTTGCTCGTCCTCGAGTAGGTTAATGATAAAAACAGAATTTTTGATGCGGAGTGCTACTTGGCATTATTTTAATGTAATTTTTCTTAATTGTGGTATGAATATTCAGATCTGAAAGATTCAAGACAAAAGTTCATATTGACATAAAAATAATAATACTTGAAGCATACTAACTAAGAAATTGTGTCTTCTTAAAATAACATGGCTAGAGAAAGTTCATCCCTACAAAATCATATTGTTTGGTCATGTTTCATTTTCGTCACACAAGAATGCTCTCATCATGCACAACCCCGATGACAAGCCAAGCAATTGTTTCATACTTTAGTAATCTCAAACTCATAAACCTTCACGCAATACATGAGCGCGAGCCATGGATATAGCACTATGGGTGGAATAGAATATGAGGATGGGGGTTATGTGGAGAAGACAATAAGGAGAAAGTCTCACATCAATGAGGCTAATCAATGAGCTATTGAGATGTCCATCGATTGATGTTAATGCAAGCAGTAGGGATTGCCATGCAACGGATGCACTAGATCTATAAATGTATGAAAGCTCAACAAAAGAAACTATGTGGGTGTGCATCCAACTTTCTTGCTCACGAAGACCTAGGGCACTTGAGGAGGCCCATTGTTGGAATATACAAGCCAAGTTCTATAATGAAAATGTCCCACTAGTATATGAAAGTGAAAAAACAAGAGACTCTCTATCATGAAGATCATGGTGCTACTTTGAAGCAAAAGTGTGGTAAAGGATAGTAGCATTGTCCCTTCCCTCTTTTTCTCTCATTTTTTCATTTTTTTGGGCCTTCTCTTTTTATGGCCTTTCTCTTTTTTTTTTGGGCCTTCTCCTTTTTTATGGCCTTTCTCTTATTTTTTTTCCTCACTTGGGACAATGCTCTAGAAAATGATCATCACACTTCTATTTATTTACAACTCAATGATTACAACTCGATACTAGAACAAAGTATGACTCTATATGAATGCCTCCGGCGGTGTACCGGGATATGCAATGACTCATGAGTGACATGTATGAAAGAATTATGAACGGTGGCTTTGCCACAAATAGGATGTCAACTACATGATCATGCAAAGCAATATGACAATGATGATGCGTGTCATAATAAATAGGATGGTGGAAAGTTGCATGGCAATATATCTCGGAATGGCTATGGAAATGCCATAATAGGTAGGTATGGTGGCTGTTTTGAGAAAGATATAAGGAGGTTTATGTGTGAAAGAGCGTATCATATCACGGGGTTTGGATGCACCGGCAAAGTTTGCGCCAACTCTCAATGTGAGAAAGGGCAATGCACGGTACCGAAGAGGCTAGCAATGATGGAAGGGTGAGAGTGCATATAATCCATGGACTCAACATTAGTCATAAAGAACTCACATACTTATTGCAAAAATCTACATGTCATAAAAAACCTCGGCACTACGCGCAATCTCCTAGGGGGATAGATTGGTAGGAGAAGACCATCGCTCGTCCCCGGCCGCCACTCATAAGGAGGACAATCAAATAACACCTCATGTTTCAAATTTGTTACATAACGTTTACCATACGTGCATGCTACGGGACTTGAAAACTTCAACACAAGTATTTCTCAATTTCACAACTACTGAACTAGCACGACTTTGATATTATTACCTCCATATCTCAAAACAATCATCAAGTATCAAACTTCTCTTAGTACTCAACACACTCATAAGAAAGTTTTTACTATTCTAGAATACCTAGCATATTAGGATTAAGCACATTACCATGCTGTTTAAGACTCTCAAAATAATCTAAGTGAAGCATGAGAGTTCATCTATTTCTTCAAAATAAAACTACCACCATCCTCTAAAAGATATAAGTGAAGTACTAGAGCAAACAACAAACTACTCCGAAAGATATAAGTGAAGATCAATGAGTAGTCGAATAATTATGCAACTATGTGAAGACTCTCTAACATTTAATAATTGCAGATCTTGGTATTTTAGTCAAACAGCAAGCAAAGAAAAAGAAAATGGCATTCTAAGAATGGCATAGATCATGTGAAGAAGCAAACACTTAGGATCAACCGAAACTAACCGATAGTTGTTGAAGAAGAAAGGTGGGATGCCAACCGGGGCATCCCCAAGCTTAGATGCTTGAGACTTCTTGAAATATTATCTTGGGATGCCTTGGGCATCCCCAAGCTTGAGCTTTTGTGTCTCCTTAATTCCTCTCATATCACGGTCTCCCTAAATCTCAAAAGCTTCATCCACACAAAACTCAACAACGACTCGTGAGATCAGTTAATATAAACCATTGGCAAAACCTTATCATACTATACTGTAGAAAATCACTAAAATTATTATTCAACATTGCATACTAAATGCCTCTGCATATTTAATAGTGCTATCCTCAAATAGAATAATTAAAGAACCAAACATATGCAGACAATGATAACATAACAGCAATCTGTCTAAATAGGACAGTCTGTAAAGAATGCAGCAACATCCATACTTCCCTAGCTCCAAAAATTATGAAAGAAAATTCCCACTGTAGTAAATTTATCAGAGATAAATATGCAAAAATTTTCAACATTTTATCACATTCTGACTTTTCTAGGGAATTATTGCAACAGCGGTAAACTTTCTGTTTTCAAACAGCAACATGAAGACTTGTAAAATAGGCATAGTAAAGGCTATCAATGCCACTTTTATTTAAAGAAAAGATGCAAAACAATGTTCTAAATAACAGCAAGCAAATCCTAACAAAATAAATTGATGCTCCAAGCAAAACACATATCATGTGGTAAATAAAAATATAGCTCCAAGTAAAGTTACCGATGAAAGAAGACGAAAGAGGGGATGCCTTCCGGGGCATCCCCAAGCTTAGGCTTTTGGTTGTACTTGAATATTACCTTGGGGTTACTTGTTCATCCCCAAGCTTAGGCTCTTGCCACTCCTTATTCCATAATCCATCGAATCTTTACCCAAAACTTGAAAACTTCACAACACAAAACTTAAAGTAGAAAACTCGTGAGCTCCGTTAGTATAAGAAAATAAATCACCACTTCAAGGTACTGTAATGAACTCATTCTTTATTTATATTGGTGTTAAACCTACTGTATTCCAACTTCTCTATGGTTTATAAACTATTTTACTAGCCATAGATTCATCAAAATAAGCAAACAACACACGAAAAACAGAATCTGTCAAAAACAGAACAGTCTGTAGTAATCTGGATCAAACGTATACTTCTGGAACCCCAAAAATTCTAAAATAAATTTATTTACCTGAGGAATTTATCTATTAATCATATGCAAAACGAATTAACTAAATGGCACTCTCCAAATAAAAATGGCAGCAATTCTCGTGAGCGCTAAAGTTTCTGTTTTTTACAGCATGATCATAAAGACTTCACCCAAGTTTTCCCAAAGGTTCTACTTGGCACAAACACTAATTAAAAGCAGAAAACCACATATAAATAGAGGCTATATGAATTATTTATTACTAAACATGAACAAAAAGCAAGGTACAAACATAAAATTGGGTTGCCTCCCAACAAGCGCTATCGTTAACGCCCCTAGCTAGGCATGATGATTTCAACGATGCTCACATAAAGGATAATAATTGTAACGTAAAGAGAGCATCGTGAAGAATATGACTAGAACATTTAAGTCTAACCCACTTCCTATGCATAGGGATTTTGCGAGCAAACAACTTGTGGGAACAAAAATCAACTTGCATATGAAAGTAAAACAAGCATAACTTTAAAATTTTAAGCACATAGAGAGGAAACTTGATATTATTGCAATTCCTACAAGCATATATTCCTCCCTCATAATAATTTTCAGTAGCATCATGAATGAATTCAACAATATAACCAGCACCTAAAGCATTCTTTTCATGATCTACAAGCATAGAATTTTTATTACTCTCCACATAAGCAAATTTCTTCTCATGAATAATAGTGGGAGCAAACTCAACAAAATAACTATCATGTGATTGAAAATTAAGATCAAGATGACAAGTTTCATGGTTATCATTATTCTTTAAAGCATACGTGTCATCGCAATAACCATCATAGATAGGAAGCATGCTTTCATCATAGTAAATTTGCTCATCAAAACTTGGGGGACAAAAAATATCATCTTCATCAAACATAGCTTCCCCAAGCTTGTGGCTTTGCATATCATTAGAATCATGGATATTCAAGGAATTCATACTAACAACATTGCAATCATGCTCATCATTCAAATATTTAGTTCATAACATTTTATAGATTTCTTCTTCTAGCATTTGAGCACAATTATCCTTTCCATCATACTCACAAAAGATATTAAAAAGGTGAAGCGTATGAGACAAACTCAATTCCATTTTTTTATAGTTTTCTTATATAAACTAAACTAGTGATAAAACAAGAAACTAAAAGACTTGATTGCAAGTTCTAAAGATATACCTTCAAGCACTCACCTCCCCGGCAATGGCGCCAGAAAAGAGCTTGATGTCTACTACACAACCTTCTTCTTGTAGACGTTGTTGGGCCTTCAAGTGCAGAGGTTTGTAGGACAGTAGCAAATTTCCCTCAAGTGGATGACCTAAGGTTTATCAATCCGTAGGAGGCGTAGGATGAAGATGGTCTCTCTCAAGCAACCCTGCAACCAAATAACAAAGAGTCTCTTGTGTCCCCAACACACCCAATACAATGGTAAATTGTATAGGTGCACTAGTTCGGTGAAGAGATGGTGATACAAGTGCAATATGGATAGTATATAAAGGTTTTTCTAAGCTGAAAATATAAAAACAGCAAGGTAATGAATGATAAAAGTGAGCGTAAACAGTATTGCAATGATAGGAAACAAGGCCTAGGGTTCATAGTTTAGCTAGTGCAAGTTCCCCCAACAATAATAACATAATTGGATCATATAACTATCCCTCAACATGCAACAAAGAGTCACTCCAAAGTCACTAATAGCGGAGAACGAACGAAGAGATTATTGTAGGGTACGAAACTACCTCAAAGTTATTCTTTCCAATCAAACCGTTGGGCTATTCCTATAAGTGTCACAAACAGCCCTAGAGTTCGTACTAGAATAACACCTTAAGACACAAATCAACCAAAACCCTAATGTCACCTAGATACTCCAATGTCACCTCAAGTATCCGTGGGTATGATTATACGATATGCATCACACAATCTCAGATTCATCTATTCAACCAACACATAGAACCTCAAAGAGTGCCCCAAAGTTTCTACCGGAGAATCACAACGAAAACGTGTGCCAACCCCTATGCACAGGTTCATGGGAGGAACCCGCAAGTTGATCATCAAAACATACATCAAGTGAATCACGTGGTATCCCATTGTCACCACAGATACGCACAACAAGACATACATTAAGTGTTCTCAAATCTTTAAAGACTCAATCCGATAAGATACCTTCAAAGGGGAAACTCAATCCATTACAAGATAGTAGAGGGGGGGGGAAACATCGTAGGATCCAACTATAATAGCAAAGCTCGCGATACATCAAGATCGTATCACCTCAAGAACATGAGAGAGATCAAACACATAGCTACTGGTACATACCCTCAGCCCCGAGGGAGAACTACTCCTTCCTCGTCATGGAGAGCACCGGGATGATGAAGATGGCCACCGGAGAGAGGGATTGCCCCCTCCGGCAGGGTGCCGGAACGGGTCTAGATTGGCTTTCGGTGGCTACGGAGGCTTGTGGCGGCGGAACTCCCGATCTATTGTGCTCCTCGATGTTTTTAGGGTATATGGAGATATATAGGCGGAAGAAGTACGTCAGGGGGGCCACGAGGGGCCCATGAGGGTGGAGGGCGCACCCAGGGGGGTGGGTGCCCCCCTACCTCGTGGCCTCCTTGAAGCTTCCCTTACGTAGACTCCAAGTCTTCTAGGCTTCTTCTGATCCAAAAATAAGTTCCGTGTAGTTTCAGGTCATTTGGACTCTGTTTGATTTTCCTTTTCTTCAAAACCCTAAAATAGGCACAAAAAAAAAACAGAAACTGGCACTGGGCTCTGGGTTAATAGGTTAGTCCCAAAAATGATATAAAAGTGTATAATAAAGCCCATAAACATCCAAAACAGTAGATAATATAGCATGGAGCAATCAAAAATTATAGATACGTTGGAGACGTATCATCTATCAGTTAATAGTCAAGAGTATGCATGCATTCCTTCATTGATGCCTATTATTCTTGTGGTCCGTCAAACCATTCTATTCCGGAATGACTAGGAGAAACAAATTCCAGTACCTCATCCATTTCTAGGATTGGGTCAAAGTAGTTGTATCCCGCATATCAAAATGCCAATCCAGCTTTTGTTCTATTCTACCTCGGCGTATCACCCTCTTTCATCATAAGAGTACCGTGAGAATTGCACACCCTCTTATGAATTCTTAAATCAGTGATACTTCTCTCCATCATTCTTCATTCCTCGGTATTTGTGTTGGTTACAACCAGAATGCCGACTAGTGAACTGCGATGTGTGAAATAAATACTCCTAGCAACTCCGTTGCTTGTTAGTTAAAGGAAAATATTCTCATCCTTAGCGTGTGGGTTATTGAATCACCACTGTAAGATTAATCATGCTACCTAGTCTTTATTTCTAGTGCACTCTTCGCTCAATGAGTTTGGATATATTAATTCCTTGCTCTTTCGATCATATCATCTTTCCTTGAAAAGCAAGATTGTTTTCGAGCTTAGTAACATATCGATGATTTGTGATTTTCCGAATATCTTCTCGGAAGTGTTACCAGGTTGTTACCTGACCGCTATGTTAAGTTCATGATCAAGTTGGGTTCTTGTAAACCACCCATTCTCCAAGAATCTGTGTTGGATACCCCTAAGCTAGTTGGTTAAGCCAAACAACAACTTGGAGAGTTGGAAGATAAAAGCTTTCCTAGCTTAGTTCATTTCAAGGGATATATTTGTGTGTATTGAAGAAAGATGATATCTTCATCGATTGGTCCCTGTGATTAGTTGTTGGACCTATTGTCTTATCAAAACTTTGATTTGAGCGTGGGCTATCCTCAAATCAAATAAGAACCAACGATGTTCGTAATGTTGTCTTACTCGTGGTTTCTCCTCGAGCATACTCCGTCAAATATTTTGTTCTGACCAATGCTATCACCTTGTTCATAAAATTGTGAAATTCCATCTATATGGAAATCTTGATAAATTGTTCTTGAGCCCATCGGCAACATTCTTATCTTCTCCATGACTCGTGTTGAACATTAAGCTAGTGTTGCAAACTTTTGAAAGAATTTCTTCATGCTAGCACCACAAAAAAAAGACACATCCGTGACATTTTGGGCCGAATGATTTTTTTTCTGTCATACATATGACACTTCTATGATGATAATTGTGACAAAACCCGGTATCATCATAGATGTGGTGGGCTCCTACTTCTATGACAAAAAATCATGATAGAAAATGGGTTTTTCGTCCTGGGCGGGCTGGAGACGCAGCTGCATGACATTCTTTGGGCCGTCCATGATGGAAAAAACCGTGGTAGAAGCGAGGGGGAGGAAAATTTCGAGGAGTTCCCGGTTACGGTGGGAGGTCGGGGGCCGAGTGATGCGCGTTTCTCTCGTACACGTACGCGTGTGTGTGCGAGGCGTTGGCTCTAACTAAATCCGAGCGAGGCGTTGGGCTCTAACTAAACCCGAGTGATTGCACTGCAGGCTACGCGTTACTGAACCCGAGCGAGCGATCGATGGCTGTTAACTGAACCCGATTGAGCGATTCCTTCGCTACTGCTGCTAACTGAAGCCGATCGATGCT
>NC_041390.1:520589955-520639181 GCF_002162155.2 Triticum dicoccoides | reverse complement strand
ATGAACAGGACCCCGTGGTATTGCCTCTGGATGAACAGGACCCCGATCGATCGAGCCGGTTGGGGCTGGATGAACAGGACCCCATGGAGCGCTGGATGAGCAGGACCACCTCGTGGAGGGCAGGATGAACAGTAGACGGTGGAGGGCAGGATGAACAGTAGCCCGTGGTGGGGTGGTTGAACAGGAGCCCGTGGAGAGGGCTGGTTGAACAGTAGCCAGTGGAGTGGCGTGCGGTGGAGGCTGGATGAACAGGAGCCCGTCGATGAACAGTCGCAGGTGGAGGTTCGAGGAGGTCGACGGTGGATGAACAGTAGCTCGTGGAGGCTGGAGGGGGTCGACGGTGGAGATGAACAGTATCCTGTGGAGTCCCGTTTTGCGGTACGCCACACCCCTCCCGATGAAGAGGACCCCCCTTTCGACCGTAGCGCTCCAACACAAGTCCGTTTCGTCCGTTTTCTGGTACGCCACACCCCTCCCGATCAACAGGACCCCCGTTTCGACTGTAGGAGGTCCGTTTCCTCCATTTTGCGGTATGCCAGACCCCTCCCGATGAACAGGATCCCGTTTTGAACGTGGCCGGTCGAACACAAGGCCGTTTCCTCCGTTCTGTGGTACACCAGGCCTCGTTTCCATCGCATGTTCCGTCCAAGACCTCCCGATGAACATGACGCATTCCATTGTCTCCCCATGAACACGGCGCATTCTGTTGCCTCCCCATGAACACGATGACGACGCTGTTTCTCCGTTCCGACCTAGCCATGTACACAAGCCCTGGCCGTACGTATGCGCGAGTAGGCGTTCGAGACCCCGCACGTATGTACACATATGTGGCCGTATTTTCTTTCTTGCACCCTGGCCGCTGTACGTACATGTACATGCTACGTGCGCGCCTCTACTACGACACGTGCGCGCCTCTACTACGACACGTGCGCGCCTCTACATCGACCAGTATGTACGTACACGTTCGCGACCAGAATGACAACGCTACGCACGCTTCGACCAGGTGGGTCCCGACTGTCAGGCACTTCCTTGCTTGCGAAGATGTAGCTGGTTGGTCCCAGCAGTTAGGGGGCGAATCATTTTTTTTTGCCCGGACGCAATTCCTTGCGTGCGAAGATGTAGCTGGTGGGTCCCAGCAGTCAGGGGAAACGTTTTTTTCGCGAAATACAGTGGCCCGTCTGGTGGGTCCTAGCTGTCAGGTGGAGGAATCATTATTTTCCGCGTAATAAGGAGGCACTTCCTTGCTGCGGCCGTGGACCCAGCTGTCAGCCTCTCCATGTATAGTCCACGTCCGATGGAAGTCGTTCCTTGACCACGTTGACCACGCCGCGTTGAGAGCACCAGGGTGGTGGACAACGGCGAGGCCTAGGAAGGGGACGACATAGAGGCAGGGAAGACTCGGCAGTTGTTTCCCACGCGGAGGGGAGTACGACTGTATGAGGGTTTACTGGTTCATCTGCCATCGCTGGAGAATAACAGCAGGTGTGGGTGAGTAGAGGGATGGCTAGGCCAGCGATGGGAGTACAGTTGGCCGGTGAGGCCTGCGCGACAGCACAGCCGGCCGCGAGGAGGAGGGAGTAGGCAGTCCCGCCGGTGCTTGTTTGAGCGGCTGGAGCAGGAAGCGCAGAGATTGAAGAAGCACGACGGCCGTTGGATGGACATCCAACGGTAAGTGCTTGTGCGTCAACCTTTTTTTAGGAAAGCCTCAAATCTGTGGAAAACAGCATACGGCCCATCTGCCATTATTTCTAATAATTTACATCCCATTTGCTAATTCTTAAGGTTTTTTTTGGAGCCCATATTCTTTTTGTTAGCATTACAACCCATATTGTGGCAACGGTTAAAAAATTATACGTAATTTTGCATATTTCGGTGCGGTCCGAACTGTTTTTAATCCCGAAATTTCGACTCACATTCAAACTGATTTTAAAAATAAACGTATATCAATATAAAATCCAACAAATTCTCCACGCATAAAAATTAATGTAATTTAAAATCTTGAAATGAAAAAAGATATTTGAAACTAATTGCCGGTTTGATGTGTTTTAAAAATGTACAACCCATTGCTCATTACTGATGGGCCATTTTCTCGGCCAGCCGAATGAAAGCTCTCCTCGTCTTGAAAGATTTGCAGCCCAACAGGCCTGGCAAAGCGACTTACTTGGCAAATCACAAAAAAACTGGGCTGTGGCCATGGACCCAGCTGTCAGCCTCTCCACGTACAGTACTCTTCCGATGGAAGTTGTTCCTTGACCATGTTGACCACGCCGCGTGGAGAGCACCACGGTGGTGGACGACGGCGAGGCCTAGGAAGGGGACGACGCGGCAGTGGAAGCTCGCGCGAAGAAGACTGCGAAGGTTCACTAGTTTGGCTGTGGTGTGAGGCTACCGTCGCCGCAGGGCCTGGCCAGCGGTGGGAATAGTAGGGGGCGGTGAGGCCTCTGCGGCAGCACAGCCGGCCACGGGAGGCAGGAGCATGTGGCACGACCGGCGCTGCTTTGGGTGGCTGGAGCAAGAAGACCAGAGGTTGAAGAAGCACTACGACCGTTCGATGGCCATCATACGGTCACTGAAGCTAGAATCGTTCATATTGACTAAGTTGACAAAGCCCTTCGTTCCCGTCAACTTAGTAGGCCCACAAGTCAGTCTCCCAGCAAGGTGGGTCCCAGCTAGCCGGGGGAGTATTCATTTTTTGTGCATAATAAGGAGGCACTTCCGGTGGGTCCGAGCTGACAGCGGGGGGAACGTTGTTTTCGCGAAATATGGTAGCCCGTCCAGTGGGTCCCAGTAGTCAGGGGAAACGATTTTTTTCGCAAAATACTGGTGGCCCATCCGGTGGGTCCCCGCTGTCAGGTGGAGGAATAATTATTTTCCGCGTAATAAGGAGGCACTTCCTTGCGGCTGCCG
This sequence comes from Triticum dicoccoides, assembly GCF_002162155.2. Classification (NCBI taxonomy): domain Eukaryota; kingdom Viridiplantae; phylum Streptophyta; class Magnoliopsida; order Poales; family Poaceae; genus Triticum; species Triticum dicoccoides. Next base: position 520,636,274 of record NC_041390.1, on the reverse strand, counting down.
TGGACCCAACTGTCAGCCTCTCCACGTACAGTACTCTTCCGATGGAAGTCGGTCGTTGACCATGTTGACCATGCCGCACCGAGAGCACCAGGGCGGTGGACGACGGCGAGGACTAGGAAGGGGACGACTGGGTCAGTAGAGGGATGTGGGTGAGTAGAGGGATGGCCTGGCCAGCGGTGGGAGTAGTAGGGGGCGGTGCGGCCTCCGTGGCATCACAGCCAGCCACGGGAGGCAGGAGCACGCGACACGACCGGCGCTGGTTTGGGTGGCTGGAGCAAGAAGACCAGAGGTGGAAGAAGCACTACGGCCGTTGGATGAATATCGTACGGTAACAGGAGCTAGAATCGTTCATATTGACTAAGTTGACAAAACCCTCCGTCCCCGTCAACTTGGTAGGCCCACAAGTCAGCCTCCCACTATGCTGGGTTCCAGCTGGCAGGGGGGATATTCATTTTTGCGTGCGTAATAAGGAGGCACTTCCTTGCGTGCGAAGATAGCTGGTGGGTCCGATATGTCAGCGGGGGGCACTTTATTTCGTGAAATACTGAGGCCCTTCCGGTGGGTCCCAGATGTCAGGTGGAGGAATCATTATTTTGCGCGTAATAAGGAGGCATTTCCTTGTGCGCGAACGTGGACCCAGTTGTCAGCCTCTCCACGCACAATCTACTTCCGATGGTGTCGTTCGTTGACCACATTGACCACGCCGCACCAACCGCATCCAAGGTGGTGGACGACGGCGAGGCCCCGAACAGCAACGAGCCGGAGATGGGAAGACGTGGGAGTAGAGTCGCAGACAGAGAGGTGTACGAGGGTTAACTGGTTCTAGTGCGGTGTGGTTCAGCAGTCAGTGGAGAAGAACAGGAGGTGTGGAGGGGTGGAGAGATGGCCTGGCCAACGGTGGAGTAGCGCTTCATAGCGAAGCGTGCTAAGAAGAGCTGCTAGCTGCAGGAGGCGGGAGGTGGTCCCGGCGGCGCTGGAGGAAGAAGACAAGAGATTGAAGATGGATGCTGGTCGTTGGATGTAAATCCAACGGCTAACATGTCAGAATCATTTGTTGACTAAATTGACAACGACTTGCATTGGCTTCAACCTATTGGCCCACATTTCAGCCTCCAAAAATGTGGCACGTATTCAACCCATTTTTTCAGAATTTACAGTCTTTTTTTTGCACGGTAGAATTTACAGTCAATTTGATTTTTTTTGAATTACAGCCATTAGCTGGGCGGGGTGAACAAATAATGTAGCGTCCATGCGGCCCCTTTATTTTATTTCCTAAAAAATTACAGCCCGTTTGCACTTTCTCGAAATACACGATTTTGCTAGGCTAATTCTAATTATAATGTTGGGTTGGCCCAGCAATGTTATCAAAAAATAAAAAGGGGCTGAGCATTTTGTTATAAAAATAATTAAATAATAAGTGATATTATTACATTCGTCCTTAAATTTACAGTCTTACCAAGATTTATATAATAACATATAAAATAATTTTTTTTAGAAAAATAGGGAGCATCTCCCCGGTTCCATTGCTGAGAACGAAACCACAACATATTCTAATACAGCAGCTCAAAGAGCATTTCGAAAGCAAAGGTAGAAAAGCTACAAACTAGGGGGTGGATGAACAAGTTCTCTGAATAACACAAATCACCCGAGCGGTGCCAAAGGCAGAGCAGATAGAGGGTCCAGCGAAGCCTTCACGGTCTTCAGCCGAGGGGCCGTGTCAGCCTGCGGTGACCAGTAAGCAAGCAGAGACACCGGGCTGGAAGGCTTAGCATGGTGGATGTCCCTCTTTTTCGGTGCCAGGTGCCCATCATCTTCATCAGAGATCTTAAGACGAGCCCACGGGTCTAGCCCCAGACCAGGTCGAGCCTTGTTCGGCCACAAGTGATCGCCAACGGTTTCTGGAGGGATCTTGTTAGGGTTTCCACGAAGCTCATCAACTTGTCCTTGTCCGATCCGGAGGAGAGAATCGCCCAGTTCCTCACCATGTTCCTAATCAACCTCAAGACCTGCGGAATGGAAATCCAGGAGGTATTACTGAAAATCATAGCATTTTTGTATTTCCAGAGGCACCAAAGGACAGCTGAGCTAATAGTGTTTAAAACGGAGCACTTTTTGGTAGCAATCTAGAATCTGGCGACAAATTCGAAGGATGAACCAATCTGACTAGAGAAATATTCCTCAATGTGGGCCCAGATATGTTTAGCAACTATACATTCAAAAAATAGGTGAGAACAAGACTCTTGTTCCAAGCAGTAAACACAATCAAGGGGTTTGATGATGTGTCTCTTCCTAAGGTTATCCCTAGTCATCAATTTGTTTTTGGAGAGAAGCCAGAGAAATACATGAATTTTAGGGGGAACTCTCAATTTCTAGACAGCAGGGATAAACACGGGTTGAACCCCTCTAAAGTTGATAACATGATAGAGGGAGCTGGAGGAATACTTCCCCTTATTGTCTAGATGCCAAATCAGGGCATTCGGCTCGACAGTAAAGGTAATGCTTTTGGCAATTTCCTCCAACTGGAACCATTGTTCCATGTGACTATCACTAAAGTTCCTTCTAAAAGAGAGTTTTAGGCATTGACTGTCCCAAACTTCATTGACACTTTTGTTAAGCTCATTGCAGACAGAGTAAATAGGCCAAAATTACACTGCTAGGGGGGATGTGCCAAACCAAGTATCTTCCCAGAACCTGGTTCTGCTCCCATCCCCTATGTTCCATCTGTAGCCAAATTTCACAGCATGCATAATAGATTTTAATCCTTTCCAGAATCTAGAGGTCTTAGGGTTGGAGGAAGGGACAAAAATATTAGGTTTATTTCCTAGGTATTTATGGGCAATAAGAAGCTTCCAGGGTTTCAGGTCTTCCTCATAGAATCTTTTAATCCAAGACCCTAGAAGACAGATGTTAATTTCTTGGAGGTTAGGTATGCCTAGGCCTCCAAAATCTTTTTCCATAGAGACTAGGGCCCAATTAGCAAGGTGTAGCTTCATATTTCCCTCAAAATCATTCCACAAGCAATGAGACATCTGAGAATTGATGAGGTTCACTGCCCATTTAGGGAACTTGAAGAAGGAGAGGAGATACACTGGAATGCTAGCCAAACAAGCTTGTATGAGGATCAATCTACCTCTGTAAGAGAGAAGTTTGCCCCTCCACCCAGCAATCCTTTTAATGATTTTATCCAGAAGGGGTTGGATATCCTCTCTCCTCAGTTTATCATAGTGGAGAGGGATACCTAGGTACTTAATGGGGAAGTTACCTTTATTACAGACTAGAATAGAGAGGAAGTCAGCTAACTCCTGATCATCCCTATTGATAGGAATGAGTTCACTTTTAGAGTAGTTGATTCTCATGCCTGAGACTTGTTCAAACCAGGTTAGAACAATTTTCAGATTGCTAGCATGTGTGGAGTCATTGTCTAAGAAAAAGATGGTATCATCTGCATATTGAAGGCAGATGATGCCACCAGGGCAGACCTCAGGACAGAGCCCTGCAATCAGACTATGATCAGTAGCTTTGCTCAGCATTTTAGTAAGAACGTCCACTACTAAATTAAACAAAAGCGGGGAGATGGGGTCATCTTGCCTATTGCCTTTACCAGCAAGGAAAAATCACTTTCACAGTTATTTAACTTAACCCCAACAGACCCCCCCATGAGTAAATTGCTGGATCCAACTCTCCTCTATGAAAGGCTTGGAAAAGATCTAAGAGATCATTTTTCACCACGTCCCAAAAATGTTGGTAAAACAAGAAGGGAATCCCATCAGGACCAGGAGCCCCATCAGGATAAGAGCTAAAAATGGCTTCCTTCACCTCTGTCTCTGAAAAAGGGGCTTCTAGCAGCTCATTTTCAGCAGGAGAGACTTTTTCAGAAGCAGAGAAAAAATTGTTTTGTAGAGAGAACCCAGAAGGGTTTTCTTTCTTAAACAGGTCTTTGTAGAAGTCACTAGCCACTTTCAACATCTCATCTACCTCAGTAACAGGGCCATTAGGGCCATCAAGGGAGTGAATGAGGGTTTTCCTCCTCCTCTGGTTAGCTACTACATGGAAGTAAGCAGTATTTCTATCACCCTCCTTAATGTTCCTATATCTAGACCTTTGTTTGGCTTTGATTTCTTCTTGAAGCCAAATTTTCTTGAGCTCTCCATGGACAAAGTTTAATCTATTAGTCTCAGCCTCAGAGAGGTCAGTTGTTTCTGCCTTAATATATAGAGAATCAAACTCAGGGAGGAGAAGCCTTTTGTATCTTCTAAGATTAGCTTCCTCATTGGAGTCCCACCCTTTGGTAGTTCTTCTAAATCTCCTGATTTTGATCTGCCAATTTTCTAGGGGGCAGCTGCTCCCAATAGGCTCATTCCAGATTTTCCTGACTAGCTCAGTAAAATCTTCTCTAAGCAACCACCACTTTTCAAATTTGAAACTATTTCTCTTTGGAGTTTGGTTAAGACCAGAGTTCCAGAGCAAAGGAGTGTGGTCACTACCACATCTGGGCAGAGCTCTACAACTAGAAAGGGGAAAAACTATCTAATTCCGTGTCACAGAAAATTCTGTCAATGGTGGACATAATCCTGGAGCAGCACTTCCAACATATCTAGCAGAACTATGGGTTTTCCTTCTGATAGGGCAATTCTCAACTTTATGGGTGACCATTTTGCAGATAAAACAACTCTTGGACTTGACACATTTATCCAAATGATGCCCTGGTTCCCCATAGTTGTAGCAGATCACCTCAGAGTATGCCATAAGGCCCGAAGCAGGGGCAGGAGCAGTTTTCTGGATGTCCTGTCTCTTCTTTTGCTGATTCTTGCCTTGAGATTTCCCACTGATCTGAGAGTCAGAACCACCAGCAGATTGATCTGGGGCAATTAAAGGAGTGTGCCCATATTGTGCCCCCATTTGGGGCGGAGGTGGGCCATACCACTGCCCAACCGGCGCTCCCCCCCATTGTGATAGGGGAAATTCATCGGAGTTCCTGGTTCCTTCTCATCCTCCAGCCAGATGTTGTCTCTCAGAAAGCAGAAATAACCACCAGATAGCTCAATTGAAGCAGATTGCCAGCCTAATTTCAATCTTCTGCAGGTTTGGGGGAGAGGTAAGGTAGGGGATCCACCTGCTCCGGCTCCGGTGGCGTGCTGGTGGGCAAGAGTCCAGTAAAGCATTCCCATCTCGCAGCACGACGTGGATCTCTTGAATTCACTTCTCCTTTCGCCCATCGAACGAATGCAATTGGCGGCTCACTGGGGTGGGGCATCCTGTGCTTCTCTGAGAAATCTCCTTCGAAGTAGATCCGCAGGGCTAGATTCAGCAGCTCCCAATCCACATGATCCTTGCACATCCGAGCATACCTGCGCGAGTGAGAGAACGGATTCGGTCCCTCCTTGGCTTCCTCCCTCGCAGCTTCCTCCTCTGCTTCCCTCCATTCGCGTGTGCACTGGGTCCAGGAGAGAGCGTCGTCGCGGATCCGCATTGCCCGCTCCCTCCATCTCCTCCCTCGATTCTCTCACAGCACCGCCGGCGCGACGGATTCGAGCGGCTAGAGCATCCGTGGGAAGGCTTTATAGACATGTGGGAGATGCATCTTGTACATCTGCCTGTCTTCTAGCCATTCCCCCGTGGATATGGCCGGCGACTCCATGGGGCACGCGAGCGGACTTGCTGAGGGGAGCGGGCGTGCCCGGAGTCAGGAGGCGGGGGGTGGCGGCGAGATCTATGGCGGCAGCGAGGGTGGAGGTGGTGGCGGGGGCGAAGGGGATCGCGAGAGCGGTCATCTATTTGCCAATTATGTGAACTAAACAGTCAACATATAAAATAATTTAAAAATGTACAATATAGTTAGAAGGGAAACATAAGTTGGACCTGGCGTTCCTATTCTTATATAAAAATAGAACAGACCTATGCGTTTTCTTCAAAAAAAAATACATAAATTGGGCTGCCAGAAATAAAACCTTGGATGGGAGGTCCATAGGACGGTCGATACATGACGGCCCTAAGAAAATACAAACATGCCTATGGACCTCCCATCCAAGGACGTGGGCTGCGCATGTTAAAAATGAAAGCCTAGACGGGGCAGCCCAAAACCACGTCCAACACTTGCCAAAACTCCGTCCCTCGTTTTCTCTGTGTTTCGCACACTCGACATTGTGTGGGCATTTTGACTGTGCATCATATGAAGATGTGCTATGCATGAATGTTGATCAGCATGATGTTAACTGGCTGGAAGTTCCATTTTCGACCATGAATAAAACTTCCAACATGATGTTAACCCTGTTTGAAAAGGCCGTGTAAATATAAATGCTCTTCCTCTGAAAGTTGCAGTTTCTTATATGAAACTGAACTTGCAGTTTCTTATCTGAAACTGAAACTTGCAGTTTCTTCTCTGAGAATCACATTGTCTGCACTTTTATACTCCTATCAAACTACATTTTTTAAGTTCTAAAAATAGATATCTATAATTCATAAAATACTTCATATGCTCAATACTGCAAATCTGAAATTCAAAAGACATTCATATCAGAAAGTATTATCAAAATACACAACACAAAACACAATTGACAACCTGCAAATACTGACAACCCTAAGCTCCTCCTGACAATTCACAACCTGCCCGACTATTGGGCTGGGGGGGGTAGCCCCCTCTTATTCCTCGGCGGCAGACGGCCGCCCCGTGAGACGATGTGAACGGCGAGGGAGACGATGGCGGGGAAGCGTCGTCGGGCCAACTGCTTTTCTCCTCTTGAAGTTGGATTCGGTCAACGAAGACTCCACCGGCTCGCTCTGGCAGGACACCCTCACAAACGGCACCCTGTAGATGCTCGATCCTTCAATCTCTGGTGGATGCTCCATCTGGGATCGATACTCCTACCACCGCTCCCTCGCGATCGGATTCGGTGAATCTGTTTGCTCCATGGCCCCGAGGAGCAGCTCTATGTACTCCGGCGCGACTCCCTCCGGGAGTATCGCCGCCTTTTCGCTCTATTGCAGATATTTGGCCATGGATGTCGCCGTCACCGCTAGTTGGTCCTTGTTGTCAAACCAAGACTGTATCTCCAACATCCTAGCTAGCTTCACAGGGTCACCGTCTGCGATCCTCACGTATCAGTTGTACTCCTCCATCGATCTACTTCTCCACAGCACCTTCACTCGCCGGCGGTGGTTTTTGAATGGAAGAGGAGAGGAGCAGCGCTGGTTTTGGATTAGAACGGGAGAGGAGCGACGCTGATTTTGGACTGGAACAGGAGAGGAGGGGCGGTGGTTTTGAAATGGAAGAGGAGAGGAGCGGCGCTGCATTTAGATTGGAACAGGAGAGGAGCGGCGGTGGTTTAAGAGGAGAAGAGCGGAAGAGCGGCACTGGTCTTGGAAGTATTTTTTTGTTGTTTCGCATATTTTGGGTCAAAGTTTGACCACGTACTGTATTTGACAAGCAAAATGTGAATTCATGTCACCAAATTGATTTTGATTTTGATCCAGTCAGAGCGCGCCGGCCCTCTCGTCCAATCCTAAATCGCTGTCGCACGCTCCTCTCCCTCTTCTCCATTGCAAAACCACCTCCTCTCCTCTCCATCATCTCCATTCCAAAACCACCATCTCGCCTCTCCCTCTTCTCTATTGCAGGACCACTGTCTCTCCTCCATTTTCTAGACGCTTTGCTCCATGGCGCGGGTGCAATCCATGGATACAAAATTAGTATACTGTATACTATTTAAAAGTCGAGGGCAGGGCTTTTCCTGCGCGGTAGGCGGCGGAGCAGTTCCGCCTAGTCGGTTCGACAGAGACGCGAGAAGACGAGGGAGTAGGCTGCTGCAAACGTAGGGCTGTGTGATTTGGCAGCGAGTTACTGCTGGACAAGTGGACCCCGTGATTTGACTTGCCATTATCATTTTAACTGCGGCGCTACGACCCGCGTGAGTCTCCTAGATTCCTGACCACCTCCATACAGGTGCCTCTCCCAATGCTCCATCATGTAGTAGAGGCTGGCTCTTGCATGAGAGCCCACTTCTCCACTTTTGACTTGCCTCTCTTTCCTCCACATATGCAAAAATGCCATGTAAAGCGCACTATTGTACTTACTTTTACTTGCTCCTACAGGTGCTTAAGCTTGCCACATAAGCATAAAGTCTGATGTGGCAAGTTAATCAAGAAGAGAGAGACTAGTTTGGTGACCCAAGGAAGAAACGGTGCTAAGCGCGTGTACCTAGGTGAAAAGACAATTTTGAGTCTATAGCTAATTAAATGAAGCAAACTTAGAGGGTGCTTGGATACGTTTTAGTCCCATGACTAAAAGTAGTGGGACTAAAACATGCTAGCCTACCCATGCTTGGATCCAAATACTAAAAAGGCTAAAATCAAGTTAATGAGCATTTATTATCCTCCAAATCAAGTTTTGCTCCATGGCGCAATTCATCGATACTACTGCTGTACAAAAGTATACATTTTTTAAAAGGCTAGAGGGCGGGGCAGTCTAGCTTGGTCGGTTTCACGAGAGGCCACGACCTTTGTGATTTGATGGCTCATTACTGCTGGAAGGCGGGGCCTTGTGATTTGACTGCTCGTATAAATGCGCAGACGACCTTATCAAGGAGGAGCAAAGAACTGTGTGGTATACTCAAGTTTTCCATTGGAGTAGTACTGCGATGGAGGAGCATGAAACACGGCAGCCCAGTGCCATATGACGATAAAAATGATCTAATTTGCTAGTCATCTCATTGTTAGCATTTTTCTATTCATTCCCTCAAAAAACATTGTTCTATTCATGCCTCGCAGAGAACGTGACACATGCGGCGAAACACCCGAAGCAAAAGATGAAACACAGGAGCAAAAGAAGAAGGAAGATTATCACCCCAAATGATCTAATTCGTCACGGAGTCGTAACTGCTTCTTCATCGCCTCCACGACCTCCATCTCCTTGCGCGTCTCCTCCGCCATCTTCATCATTGTGTCCATGACGCGGCATTTCTCGATGCGAGCCTTCATCATCTGTTCCATGGCCATATTACGTACCTTGACAGTAGCCGGGTGCTCGATGCGGAGCTTCGCCAACTCTTCCTTCTGTTCCATGGCGAGGGCCTGCAGCATCTTCATCGAGGAACTACTATTCTCATGCAGCTTCTTCCAGCCGGCGTTCTTCTCCTTCAATAGGTCGATCTCATGGCAGAGCTTCACATTGTCCTCCCGAAGTCGCAGGATTTCGCCGGTCGCCTTCTTCTCCGAGACAATGCTCTTCTTCAGTAGCATCACCAAGCCGGCGGTCAACTCCCCCTGCTGATTGAGCTTAGTGGGCATGTCGTCGAGGCTCTCCTTCAGCAACTCCATCAAGCCTTGTATGAACTCCTTCTGCTTATTGAGTTGATCGGGCATGCCGTCGAGGGATAACGACTCCAGCTCTGCCGGCTCGGCATGTTCGCCTCTGCGGCTAGGGCGCTCCTGGGAGCCATCGCCTGCCCGTGAGAGATCTTTTGAGGTCTCTGCGTGGCGGCGAGCCCTCTTTTTTTTCCGCGGCCTTGGTTGCCGCTCCCTTGTTACGAGTAGTTCTCGACCTAGAGCTCTGCTCACCGGCCATGGCAACGACGGACGAAGAAGAAGCACTTATGAGGAGGAAAGGTAGAGTGATTTTCAGTTAGGTAGTTCCCCTTTTTATAACCTAAGTACTAGCACTAGTACTAATACCTACATAGTGGGAACACGTTTAGGTTTGGTACGTACTACTAGTAGGTGTGAGCAGGCTTTTGAATGTGATGGGAACAAGGTAAAGATTAATTGATGGCTTTGGTTTCGAGGCCCGAAATGGCTCCCGATGAGTTTAGCGGAACATAAATTTCAAGTACTACTACACTGCTCAAATGCGTAAATATTATGTTACTGTCAAAATTGGGACAAAATACGAAGGAGACCAATGGAAGTACTACTAGCAACCCACGATTTAACTACTCGCATGCGCACAGTGGAGCAATAATGTCTTTCTTCCGCCCTCACGTCCACTCAATTTGCATGCGCTATATTAATTAACCATCAATGAAGTGAACGACTTTACACACGTCAAATTATCACATGGGGTGGATCTTGGTACAAAATTGCGTCTGCCCATGTACCCGCGTGTGCGTGCGAGGAATGAGTGCGTGCATGGCGTGATTGCACATCTTCGCTTCGTGCATGTACCGCCAGTATGGCTCAGGGAGGACAAGTACATTCTTCTGGAACCAGCAGCACATCACTATGATCAATCCATGCAAGGAGGTCGCGACAACGCGTACACATGTGCCACGTGGCTTCATGAACTGTAAGAGAGACACTGTGTAGTGTGCCATTGGTATTCTAATTTACATGTTTTGCACATACTCGAAGTACTAGTAATGTACATGTGCATTGCACGCATCAGATTTTGCAACCAAATTATGAATAAATACCACACTATAGCATGTAAGCTCTGAGTCATATATGCCTGATGTAGCCCTTCGTTTAATTCTATAGTTCATCTCATTCAAAATCAATTAGTTTTTATAAAAAAAGCTAAGAACGCAGGAATAGGAAAAATATGGGATTATAGTGGAATGTCGTCTTGAATCCTACAGGATTGTACGAGTGTTTGATTGTGCATAGAAAAAACGCAGAATTCTTTCAAAGAGGTTTGAGTGGATGGGATGTTTCCTATGAAATCTAGTGCAAATGAATCATATGGAAAAATTCCTATGGTTTACAATCCTATGAATCAAACAACCAAGATAGGAAAAATTCCTAATGATTAGAATCCTCCAAAATTCCTTTGAGAATCCTTTGAATCTAAGAAGCCCTTAATCTATTTTATGATTCATGGAATTGTGCGTTGTAAAGCATAAAGTAAAAACAAATAATGGCAATTCAACTAGAAATTTTTTTGGGCAGTTATGATATGGAAGATTCTAGAACAAAAGAGAACCAGTGTTGTTTTGAGGTTTGTGCATTATGCTTAAGTTCAACCATGGAGTCTGCTAGATTGTACATGTGGCAAAATCTGGTGGGGGGCTAGAAGATGGTGTGAGGGGCCGAGTGGAGGGAGACTATGAAGGAATGCACAAGTGCGAGATCGATATTTAGGGAGAGAGAGGGCGAACACGTGCGCTGATGCGCGCAGTGGCAGAGCCATGAAAAATAAATGAGCTAGGGGGCCAAGCATTGCTAATCCTTTACGAGGAGGGTCAATTGATGAACTTAAACCATTTTTAGAAGCAATTGTCTAATGATCACATTCATATTAGCCTTGATATATAGTGATGTTAGGGGGGAGGGGGGCAGGGCCCTTACTGCCCCCTGTCTTCACCATTGTGCAAGCGTCTGAGAGATGAAGAAGGCATGGACGATGAGAGGGGGACGTTGGATACATAATTAATGTGGGTGTATTAGCTATATATGTTAATCCTACATAGAGAGGCATAGATTGATCGATCTGGACGTGGAAAAGAGGGTGAGACCTCACTGGATATATCGATTGATCGGTTTGTGTGGAAAACTATGAAAGACCTAGCTATATACACACATACATAGAGGAACATCGATTGTTGCGCATGCACGCGTGAGAGATAAAGAATGCCCGATATGATGGAGAGGGGGATGTGTGTTGGTGTGTGCCTTCATGGGAGACCGACCTGAAGAAAAGATTGCATGCGTGCGATGGATAATGCCGACTGGTAGTGTGTGTGCATGCATGCACGAGAGAAGCACTACAAGAAACATGTTAATCTGTGACGGATTTCTGATGACGTTCTGAGAATCCGTCATAGTCGATGACGGTTTTCCCCAGTCCGTCATGGAAACCGTCATCGACCGGCAAGATGCAAACGTGTGCAGAAACTTCATGAAGCCCTATGGCCTATCTATTTTCCTGGACAATGAAGATTTTAATTTTTAATAAAAAATGCAGTTGAGACTCAGTCCCCAAGTCCTTTTGGGTTGAAATACTAGCGTGTGACAACAACTCTACCGGCCTGAATAAAGGAGCATTCAGATGTTTCCTTTCGGTAATACACAGACAATATAAGTTTTATGAATAAAATAGTGCGCCATGGATCCGATATCATGCACGTCTCGCGTATTTGAATAGTTCAATTCTTAGTGGTCATGTGGTGTGATAGACATAAAGCTTTGCACTCGCTCTAAAAAACTATATACATAATATGTGACTCCACAAACTAATTGATATTTACTTGAAAAAATATGAATATAATTTGTTAATTTCATCCGGATGGAATCAAAAGAGGAACTTCTTCTCTCTTTTCTAACTATAGTATAATTTATTCTCTAAACCATCATGATCCGCCAGGAGAAGATGATATAATGAGTTGTCGGGCTTAGCTTTGTTTTTTTAGCGTTGTCCAAAACTGTCATGGCCTGGTGTTGCTCTTTTTCTCTCAAGGAAACAGAATGCTCCAGCTGATGTGGCAATCCAGTGTGAGGGCAAACTCGCGTTTTGATTGGCTGACCAAGCCATCCCACGGATTGCAGATCCAAACTGTCTGCTCCTCTGAGATCCGACGGCTAGCCAAGCTCCCACCTCTTTCTCGTGTCTTCTTCTAGAGAGCACCAGCGCCCCCACACCTCCCGAACCCAAACATCCCCACTTCCCCAGTACCCACCTCCACCAGCCCCCGCCCGCTGGTGCCTCTCCTTCCCTCCTGGATCCTCGCCGTCGTGCACACATCATCCCCTCCCGACGCCTCCACGCCGTGCCCAGCTAGTCCTCAACCGGCCATGCCGCCCGCACTGCCACCGCGCCACCGTGCTGTCTCTCACGACCGGATCCTGTTGAGATCCCCGAGGCCACCGTAATGGTGGATCACGGCGCGGCCACGGGCTTCCTTCATCCCCACACAACGTCCACGGGTGCTCCCACCTGGCCCATCTCCTTCCTCAGATCCAACGTCTAGCGGTTGGGTTGGAGCATCGTTAGTGTACGCTCAGGGGAGATTGACTTCCTCAGATCCGTTCCCTACAACAAGCGCCACCAACCCTCCTCTGCCCCTGTCCCTCCCAATCAGCCTGATCCAATCCGTGAAGGCTGACCTAGTGCACACGCGTTAGTGCCCTTGATGCAGGTCGTGCCTCCTCTGGATTTCCCTTGATGTAGGTCGCTGCATCACGCAAGCGGGTTTGTTCGTGGGGTTGCCAAACCGCGACGACGAGATCCGCAATGGGTACAGATGCTCGAGGTGCGAGGGCAATATGGGTGCCTCCATGTTCTCGTGATCCCCATCCAACGCCTCACATCCAATGTACATAAGTGGCACCGAATCGAGCTAAAAACAGTGAGGAGCACCACCCACCAGAGTCGTGTTGTCCACCATGAAGAGATAGGATGTGGAGAATCTCCAGCGACTGATGGGCTGAGATGGAGTGGGAGTTGTGGCCTTAGTTGCAAATGTCCTTGTAATTTTAGTTTTTAATTTGAGTTTTTTTTTCATTCGTTCTTGGTTGTAATGTTTTTTGAGATAATGTTGTGATTTGCTTTTATTTAATGATATGGGCAGAAATCTATATAAAGTTATGGACTCAAAAAACGAATAATGTATGAGCCCAAAATATGTATAGACCCCAAATTAGTTGGTAGCTGACTTGGACAAAAACTAGTGAGCTAAACAGAATTAGTGGGTCAAAATCCTATTTGGACTGATTATTACATGGGCCAAAATTCTATTTAGCCCATTTACCACACAGGTCATACTAAAATTAGTGGGCCAAAATTCTACTTGGGCTGATAAACATATGGGCTGCCATGTGAGATTCATGTTGGCCGCCATGTCAGATGATGACATGGAATGTATGGTCAACACTGTTATCTAACAATAATATGTGACGGCCGAGAACCGTCATGGATCCATGACGGATCTGGTGATCCGTCAAGGAGTGCATGGTGATCAAATTATGACGCGATATACATGATGGATTTTCAGTCCGTCATGGCCGTCCAATCATGACGATTATGGACACATATGTGACAGCTTCAATCTGTCATGGATTAACACATTTCTTGTAGTGAAGGTTAGTGATACAATTATAAAGAGAAGACTACTTTGTGGGTGTAAAAGAATAGCTGAATAGGTGAGGTCACAATCAATGTAAAGTTGAATTCAAATATTTGAATAAGAGATCCTGATGTTTGAAACCCATGCATGCATGAATGTAACGGAGATCTGCGCGGTGTGGTTTGGAAATGAGCATGTTGTAATGTATGCACATTGAACAAGGTCAGACTGATTTGAATTTGAGATACCGATGGCAGACATCATTTGGCCACGTCGCATCCGTGCATGGACACACTATTCTAATTGGAGATGATGGGCGGCTTTTGCATCACATATCTATATCTATACCCCTATATATTATATTTTATATATTTTTTATATTGTGTGCGGGTAACTTTAACTTTGAAAGATGGTCATTGGATGAGGCGAATCCGATGGTCCAAAGATGGCAAATTTGAGCACTACTAGCCGTTGGATATCATCTAGATTCCACCAGATTTCGCCACATGTATAATCTAGAAGACTCCATGGTTGAACTTAAGCATAATGCACAAACATCAAAACACAAGCACTTCTTATTTGTTCTAGAATCTTCTGTATCAGAATTGTCCAAATGTTTTTCTACATGATTTGCCATTATTTGTTTTTACTTTATGTCTTACGATGCACAATTCCATGAATATTAAAATAGATTAGCTTTCTTATAAAAACTAGATGATTTTGAATGAAATGAACTATAAGAATTAAACGAACATCTACATCATGCATATATGACTCAAATCTTGCATGCTAATGTGGTATTTATTCATAATTTGGTTGCCAAATCTCATGCGTGCAATGCACGTGTACCTTACTCTAGTCTAAATGGTGTTTGTGTGTGTGTTGTGCGTGTTGAGGTGCAAATTTTCTTTTTTTGGGTACACGTTAAGCTTGTTCTTCCGAAATTTCAAGCCGCGCCTTGTTATGCCGAAAATTCAAGCTAGCGTCTCTGTCTATCGTGTTGGGAAACTCCCACTTCTTCAACCCGCGCCTTGTTAGCCCGAAATATTTAAGATATATCTTTGTCTCGTTGTGCTCTGACAACTCCCTCCATCTCAACCCGCGCCTTGCTATTCTGAAATTACAACGCGCGTGAAAACTCCCACCTCCTGTGAAATCCCGACACGTGAAATGCCCGTTGTAACCCTGAACCGAAAGAACCACCTCAAATCGGTGGGGGTACTTTCGTAACTTACCCCACATTTCGCATAAGCACGTCTCTAAGCCATGGTTCCCCACTGCCATCCCATCCGCCCACCCATTCGTACACCGAGGCCGCGAAAACCCATGATGAAACCCGACACCCTGCTCCATCCGCCACCCAGCCGGAGCCTCTTCCCCGACGACGTCGTCCACAGCAACACCTTGACGTCCCTCATCCACCATACCGGATGAGGATCCGTCATCGATCTCATCGTCCCGCCGGTTCAGCCACACCGTCCTCCACCTCCAAGGAGCTGCCCCGATGTTCCCCTCGTCTTTCGCGCCACATCCATTCCCACACCGCCGTCTTCACCTGCACCACCGGAAGAGCATCATCATCACCGTTTCCTCGGATGAAGCTGCGGCCTAATCGGCGCCACCAAAGAGGTTGTACACTAATCACCGCATTTTCTTCTTGATTCAATCTCACGGTGCTGTCGGCGCTCAGTCCCGAGCCGACACGGTGCGGCTCCATCCACGGCGGCGTCGCTGGCCACTTCCTCCACATTGTCGCTCCCTCGGCTGCGACGTCCACATCAGTAGGACCTGCTACTGCTTTAGCTCTTGCTCACGCTGCTGCTTTGCTCTTGCTCTCGGTCCCCTGCCTGGTCTCCTCTTGCTCGCGCTGCTGCTCTCGCTCTTGCTCTTGCTTGCGATGCTGCTCCAATTTAGCTACACTTCACTCCGATGCCGCCGGGGTGAAGGAAGAACCAGCTGCAGCGGGGAGGGGGGCTCGCTGGAGAGGTACCCCACTATCTATCTTAGGGTTCAGGATGGGGGCGGTGGTCGCCGGTGGTGGTGGGGCGTTGGCGGGGCGGTAGCGTGGGGATCGCCGGAGAAAAAGCTCGGCACGGGGGGGCCTAGAGGGATGGCCGGGGCGGTGGCGGACCGGCGGTGGGGAGTGTTTTCGGGGCAGGCGGGACGGCGCACCGCCGGCCGCGGGCGGCAGGGGGCTGCTGTTTGGCCGGCTCAGGGGGGTGGAGGTTGAAGATGAACCGCAGGCCCTTGATTTCATATCCAACGGCTGCAAAATCGGCTGACCAGAGAAGAAAAAGTTAGTCGACCGACGTGTAGACTCACCTTGCTAGTGCGTTCAGTTTCGACAGCAAAATTCAGTTTCGAGAGCAAAATTCAGTTTCGACAGTTAAGTTTAGTTTTGACAGTTAAGTTCAGTTTCGACAGTTAAATTCAGTTTCGACAGTTAAGTTCAGAGATGAGCGGCTGATGTATTTTACATCTAGCACTTTGTGTTTATGTATTTTACATCATGTATTGGAGATGCTATTAGAATTCCACTCAGGTTAATGTTGTTCGTTGTCTCTCTTGTCCTGCTTCAGCTTCGGCATCGTACAACTCACCGGAGCTGCTCCAACGACGAAACCCTCCATCACAGCGGAGCAGTACCTCGGGTTCCATCTCCAGACGCCTAAGACTAGAGCATCCTCACCGGCCAACCCAATCACGCTGAGATCGACATGGCTTCGCCAAAGAGGTTGTACACTTGTTGCATCTCTTTTTTACTCTACATGTTATATATATTGTCCACTGAGCACTCGTAGTAACGGGAAATACGATTATTTTATCCTACTATATGACACGCAGTGAGGTACTAGGCAACTTAGCTATCCGTGATGGACTCTCTTGAACGCCATCATTATTTCTCTCTGCGCGTTTGAGCTGTGCATTTGTCGATGGGCCTGGGAGTTGAGCTAGTATGGCAGTGGCCTGGGTCCAAAGTAATAGAAGTAGCACAAAAACATTTTTTAATGTAGGATTTTCCTTGCTCAAGCCTGCCTACTAAAATCACCAGTGCTTGAAAGGAAAAGTGAATGAAAAACATCGGAATTGGAAAGTTTCCTATGGTACTACTTTTCATGAATTTGGTGCAAAGGAATGGAGCAAAGGAAAACTGTAGGATTTGTTCCTTTAGTGTCTCCTTGAAAGAAAAACCGTAGGAATTCTAATTTCCACTTCTCCTCCTTTTCATATTCCTATTCATCAAGCACAAGACTAAGAGATAGTAGCATAATAGCATTATAACCGTACATTTTCTTGTGGTTTGACTTAATCTCACCATGCTTTTTTGCATCCTGTGATCTTCCAATTGTTGTGAATCAAACACCCAGATTGGCAGAAATCCTATGTTTTTAAATTCTCTGTTTTGCACGTGCATTCCTATACTATTCCTGTCTATTTCCTATCCCTGCATTGTTAGAATCCTCAAATTCAAACAAGCCCTTACTCAATTACTTCTGTTACAGATATGTGTCAAAGAAAACCTTGTGTGGTTTGTCCTGCTCCTGTGGCGCCGTGTTCCACCCCAGCTCACCTGCTCCAACAACAGAAGGGTTCACCATAGCAGGGATCCGCTCTCCAGACTGTCTTTCGCCGCCTCAGATCTTCTTCCCCGCCGCTGGCAGCCACGACAACTGCATTACCATCATCAACTGAGCAGATGACCTTGAGGACTACACGGGTCCGCAAGAGAGGTCGCACTCTTCCGTGTCTGCTTACATTATGCGTCGCTTAATATGATGACATGCTACATTATCATCGTGTTCACCTATTAGACTCCGAGTCAGGTCCAAACTAATGCTGAAACTTGAGTTTTTAAATGGTTGTGGGGTACATATTGGGGCAGCAATCAGTACTATTTGTCTACTATCTGGTTAATCTCCGGTGTCTACTATGAGTTTCATGTTGGGTGCAAACAAACATGAAAGGAGCCATTATCTGTATTTTTTAACTAAAGCTATTATCTGCCTGCTATCATTGGTTTTGGGTCTATCCACAGTTTGCTACCATCACTCTGGATTTGTGCATGCACTCCTTACATAATCTCACTATGTTTTATTCCTATGCATGCCAGTTACTGTACACAATGGAACTGATCATGTAGAGCAAAAGAGACGAGCCTTGCGTGGCAGTAAAATTTCATGCAGACGTCGTTCCATGGTGGGCGCAAAGGCAGCCCCCCTCCACCCATTTGGATCGTAATCAAGAGGAAGATAACTATTATGAGGGGGATTCGGAAGGAGAATACCACTCCTATTTACCCCATGAGGTCTTCGCTCTAACTTGGCATGCTGATGTTGGTAATATCATGCATATGGTGCCTTGCATTGCTTACTGTATACATTAAAGATGTCATATGCTTAGTTTAGACATGCTTTGTGTCAATGCCATCTGTTTAGTTTCTTTATCATATATGTGAATCATGCAATGCCATCTTGTCTAGCCAGGCATCATATATGTGAATTTTGCAATGCCACCCTAGTTAGCCAGTCATCTTATATGTGAATTATATCATGCCATCATATTTTTATTATGTGTTAAATTTGTCAACAATTTTAGTACATTCAATTACTCTTCCTGTGCATCAGCCATTTGGCACGGTCATGGAAAAATCTGGAGCGGAAACAAGGTCTTCAGAGCAGACAATGCTATCTGACGAAGCGCATGTCTTGCTGGTTACCGATAGCTCCTCAGATGAGGATTCGGAGACAGATGACCAGTCATATCCCCCCCCCCCCCGAGGTGCATGCCCTAACTTGGCAGGGTTATGTTGCTCATATCGTGCGTATGGTATCTTGCATTGCTATGTCATTTGCTTAGTTTAGACATGCTTTGTGTGAATGCCACCTATTTAGTGTCTAATTACCATATATGTGAATTATGCAATGCCATCTTGTTGCAAGACTTTATATATGTAAATTATGCAATGTTATCTTGTTGCAAGGCATTATGTATGTGAATTATGCAATGCCATGTTGTTTAGGCAAGCGCCATATATGTGAATTATATCATGTCGTCTTTTTTTGTATTTCTCATTGCTTTTGTCGACAATGTTTGTATATTCAACTGCTCTTCCTGTGCATCAGCCATTTGAATTGGTCATGGAGAAATCTGGAGTGAAAACAAGGTCTTCAGAGCAGACAATGCTACCTGCTGAAGCAGATATCTTGCTGGTTACAGATAGCTCTTCAGAGGAGGATTCAGAGGCAGATGACCAGTCCTATTATCCTCCTGAGGTGTATGCTCAAACTTGGCAGGGTTATATTACTCATATAATGCATATGTTGTATTGCAATGCTTAGTTTTTACATCATATACACAATATTGAATGCCATCTCCTTAGTTGACACATCATATATGCGATTGCCCTCTGCTCACTTCCTTAGTATATAAATCATATATTTGAATTATATCATGCCATGATGTTTACATAGACAGCATGTATCTGAATTATGGCATGCCAACCCATTTTCTAAAGACATAATATAGTTATATCATCTCATCCTGTTTACATAGTCGTCATATTTAAATTATGTCATTCTACCCGTGAATTATATCATGCCATAATGTTTCCATCAACGACATGTTTGTGATTTATGGCATGCCAACCACTTTAATAGACACATCGTATAGTTATATCATGCCATCTTGTTTACATAGTCATCATATTTTGAAGTATGTCATTCTATCCTGTTTAGTTAGCCATCATACATGTGAAATTGTGTCATGCTATCCTATTTAATTAGCCATCATATATGTGAAATTATGTCCTGCTATTCTGTTTGCTTAGACAACATAAATGTGAATTATTTCATGCCCTGTTTTCTTCCCTACTATCCATTGCACCTGTCTATATTATAATGTATGTACATTCAATTACTTTTCTTGTTTATCAGCCATTTCAATTGGAGGGAGTGATGGCAGTATCTGTGGTAGTAAAAACACGGTCTTCAGAAAAGATCGTGCTACCTGTTGATGCAGATAGAACCACGGTTGTACTTGCCCAAGAACCAGCCCCACCACACATAACCCACACTCATGCAGATTGTACCCCTACCCAGTTGGACAGAGAACCAGCTACTCCCCTTCTAACCCCAACCCCAGCAGATAGACACCCAGTTCCCATTGACACAACACCGTCTCCACCATAGAGCACCCAAACACGAGCAGTTAGTAAGGCAACTGCAGTGCCCAAATCACTAGGACCACCACTCCGAACCCGAAGTCAATGCTTAAAGCAGAAGAAGAATTGTTCTCAGGTCAGGTTCTGTAGCTATGGTTCATACTACTTTGCTCTTGCATCACTGTATTTACTGATACCAACTAATTTCAAATTTGAAGGATGCAATTGAAACTCCAATGGCGCAACAGGTATGTTTTAAACCTGTTTCTTCAACATGTTTGGATGTTTGTTGTTGTAACTTGCTCTATGTTGATTTCAGTTTCAATTGAATAAATAGTTATGTTGTCATGCCATGCACATTACAAGTGTTGTTATTGCTGTGTAGTTTCCCACACTTATATTCTGTCTATGTTGCTTTGTCTTAAATAGATATGATTCGAACTGTATCTATCTTGATTTGGCAACATAAACTAGAATGATATAGACCATACAGTGACCATACTACATAGATATATGTTTGTTTCATGGTGTTATCCTGTCCACCTTACTACTGAACTGGTTTACCAAAATGAGTTTCATATACTACATTGTAAACCTGAGATGTGTTTGTTTGTTTCTCTTTTAGAACGCGGATAAAATATTGGAGAAGAGTACCCTGTTATGCAATGGTAAAGGAAGTAATGTAGATAAGGTTCAAGATAGTGAGACATCCCTGTTGGTCTCCAAGAAAGCTGATAAAACTATATTGAAGACACTGAGACAACCCCAAAGTCCTGTCTTGATGTAGTGTTCGAGTTACTGGCTACCACTGCTGGCACCAGCTCTTCAAACTCATTGCCTGAATTAGTTCGGCTTCTTGAGTCTCAACTTCAAGTTGAAAGACATCGATCAGATGTTATGCGATAGGAAGCCGAAGGACCAAGGAAGTCCCTACAAAATTCAGATGCATACTTTCTGGTGCAACAACAAGTGCTGGAGGACTTAAGCGACAAACAAGAGAAACTTAATAAGCTTGCTAAGCATCTTGCCAGCATTATGGGTACCCAGGATATTGTTTCTTGAGCTCTTCTAAAGTGGTTTTAGTTCTGGACTTGTTTTGCTGCGGCATTTATATGCTGCTGTGTTCCCTATATTTGCACTGGTGGCGAACTTTGATGCCCAGTGGATGTAATATGTGTAATAGCCGTGATAGCCTAGTGTAAGTTGCTTGCTTATTTATTTCCTTGTTGTCTTGTTTATTTGTTTGCTTGTAGCCAGTGCAGTTCTTTTTCTGTGGTTTGCTAGTGGCTGTAGTAACCTATTTTTTAAAACTAGGCCACAATAACCATGGGCTAATATTTACTGTAGTGACACTAGGCCTTCTACGGGCTGTAGAAACAGTGGGCCTTCTACGGGCCATAGAAACAGTGGGCCTTCTATGGGCCGTAGAAACAATGGGCCTTCTACGGGTCGTATCATCAATGGGCCTTCTACGGGCCGTATCATCAATGGGCCTTATACGGGCCGTATGATCGATTGGCCAAACATGGGCCAAACCGACCGCATTCTGGCCGTAAACGGGCTAGAGTTGGAATCGTCTGTTCATGGGCCGACCATAACGGGCCATCATTAATAGGCTGTATTTGATGATGCTATGAAAACGGCCCAACGTTTTAATGGACCACAAACGGGCCGACTGTAACCACTGGCTGAATTTGGCCCACAAGCAGAAAATGAAAGTAACGGTCCGTAAGTAAACGAATGCTGGAAATGAGCCCAAGAATAAATGGGCTCTGAGAAGGCCGAAAGATAACATGGGCTGGAGACGGCCCAACGGAATAACAGGCCGTTAATGGGTATAAAGTGATACGCTGTTTATTACGGGCCAGTTTCACCACGGGCCGTTAATGGGTGTAAAGTGATACATTGTTCATTACGGGCCAGTTTCAGCATGGGGCGCTAATGGGCCAAGAGTTACAAAGGGCCTCATATGGGCCGAAAGACGTCATGGGCTATACATGGGCCAGAAGTGAAAATGGGTTAGAATCTATTGGACGGCCCAAATGACGCTACTGGGCCTAATTCGGATAGGGCGTAACGGGCCTTGGGTTAGCGGGCTGTAAATGGGCTATATGCGTAGGCCGTTAACAGGCTTTCCATGGGCCGGCCCTTCAACTTTTGACCAAGTCAAATGGGCCGGGCTTTTCACAGGAATGGGCCACTGTTGGGCCGTGCCATGTGTCGACGTATCATAGGCTCCTTCTATCCAGTGAGTGGATGACATCTGTCCCAACGATGAGCCGACACGTGTTTCCTCTAGCCAATGATGATTTTACACATGGAAAATCCCCATTGGTCGGGGCTGTTAACGGGTTATCGGATCCAAAACCCGACCCACTAGCTTAACGGCGTTCCGTTATGGTGGATGCCACGTGTCGGTCACCCTTGACGAAAGCACTTCTGTGACGCGCGATTTATTGTCATGGAAGTGGACACTTCCGTGATGATAATTTTGGTAATGTCATGGAACACTTCTACGACAGCACAGGTTTGACTATCTTGATTCTGTCATAAATTTGTCATGGATGTACATGCATGACAAAAAAAGCGACCTACTGTGACAAACACGTATCATCGCGGAAGTGTATTTTTTTGTAGTGTAGAGCATGAAGCATATGTTTGGATGAAAGAAGTCACTTCCTCTAATTCATGTGCATCCGATGCAAGTTGCCGCCATCAATTCGAGAAAGTTTGTTGTTGCTTCCTATGGAATTATCCCAAGTTAGTCATGCATGTGCGAAGTATTCTATGGTCTGATAGGCTCGCTACCTCCATTCCATATGTGTTCCTAGTACACGAAGCCATTGATTGATTCGTTCGAGGAGAAGAAGTTGCTTCTTAAGAATCATGACTTATGCAAGGACTACGATATCCTCGATGATGGTTCCCCACCTGAACTCGGTAGTGTTTTGTCGTAAGACTACCGTGTGGGCATGCTTGTCTGGGACAGCATGTTCACATGTGTGTAGCAGAGCCAGCTCATGTTTTGGAGCTTGCTTCCATAGTTCATCCCCCGAGAATCTTGCAACGTCATCTTATCAGTTTGTGTTGCAAACTTTCTTTCCAGACACATTGTCTGAATTATCCTGTTACCAACTACATTTGAATCTCAGGCAAATATGATGGTTGGAACTTCTTCCAAGAACTATGATATAGGTTCCAGTGAAGTGGACACACCTAGCTGGAAGCACTATTATTGTAGTATCTTAATTAAGCCGTTTGGTCACTTCCCATGAGGATTTCGCATGACTTATTCTAGACGTTGTTCCTTATGGATTTTGTACTCCCGAAGTCCGACTTTTACTTGATGGCCATGTTGATGCTTTTTAAGCATGATCGTGGTAGCTAGAACATCAAGGAGAACATTAGAAGCGGAGTGCTAAATGTCTCCGGTCGATCATCCGGATTTTGTTTCCTTGGCATTGCTAAGGTAAAATCTGAGAAAGTGTTGCCTTCCTTTGCATCTGCATTCTCCATCATTGTTCATCATGATAGTCTAATGTGTTGCCAGGATCCTTGGCACGAATGTTGGTAAGATCTTGATGAGTATGGAAATTCTCAAGTTCTTGAAAGCACATTCAGTTACTAGGTTATATCCTCGGTATCAATTGCAATATGCCTCCCGTTTGCCGAGTTGTTCTATAACTCTAGTTTCTTTTCCAAACTGAGTATGCCATTCCTTCAAACTCCTTCAAATGATTATTTATGAACTGTCTTAGCCTGGCATGAAGAGTTTTAATGATCCTTGTATCAAAAGTAATTATGTTTGCCACTTAAGGGAATAGTTTTGTCAGTCACCTTCCGTAAGGTGCCCCGCTGTGGTATTAAGGGCAATATATCTCCTCGTTACTCTGAAACTAGTGCACCATCTTCTTTAGCGTGGAATTGTTGCCTACCAAATTGAGCAATCGCCATCTGTTTCCTTTCCCCCCTGATGTGTGTCTTGTGTCTCAGCTCAAGAGACGTTCTTTCCATGAGTTGATCCTGAGTTGCTCGATCTTTGAGAAGATCGATTCTTCTAGAGTTTTCCTTTCTTCTCGTTGTCATGTTGGATGGAGTTCTTAGAGCTAGACGTCGAGAAAAGATGATGATCTAATCAATGTTCTTATGAAGTGCAACCTAGATTGTGAAGATTGTGATACCTAGTGTCCTCTCTGTCTCCTTACCTCACGTCTTGAATCTCGGGACGAGATTCTTG
Organism: Triticum dicoccoides; assembly: GCF_002162155.2. Classification (NCBI taxonomy): domain Eukaryota; kingdom Viridiplantae; phylum Streptophyta; class Magnoliopsida; order Poales; family Poaceae; genus Triticum; species Triticum dicoccoides. The sequence continues at coordinate 520,611,886 of NC_041390.1, read as the reverse complement.
TTTAGTGGGGGTGAGTTGTCACATCCCTAGTTCTAGTAATGCCTAGAGCTAGCATCTCTTGTTGCATCATGTTAAAATTTCTCAGAAACTTGAAATGGGGATGGCAGAAACCCCCAGCACCACTTAATCCAACTAGGGTTACTAAAATACTTTTTCAATGAACCTAAAATGCCTTCTAAAATGTTCATCATCTTTGCCTTGGTCTAGAACCTCTGTCAAAAATGGTTCTCATTTTTCTAGGATAACATTGGGTCACTGAATTAAATCATACCTTATTTGCATTTGGGCATTTAAATTGTATATAATATTTTAAATGTCCAAATATTCATGAACTGAAATGTTGGCTTTTGGAAATATTCCAAACAGTGGCCACAAGCAGTCTCATGATTTTTGGAAGTGCATAGCTATTTTTAATAAAGCCCTAAAGTTTACAGAATAATAGAAAACATCAAAATAAAAAGGAAAAGCACTTACCTGGCAAGCCCACCTGGCGGCCCAGCACTCTCCTGGCCCAACCCAGTTAGCTCCTTCCTCCCGCGAGGCAGGCAAGGAGGTGAGCGCCCACGCGCGCCGAGCTCGCCATGCCTCCACCTGCTTGCCGCCGAGCCTGCTAGACGTGTGGATGATCTCCTGCTCGTCGCCCTGACTTCCCCGACACCTCTTCGCCCCCTGCACCTCTCCCTCGCTCTCCTCCCCCCTGCCATGGCTGCCGCCATCGTAACCGCAGCCACCATCGCCTACTAGTCTCCCCGCCGTGTCCAGGAGCTCCGCCACCGTCCACTTCATCGAGCAGATTGAGCCCCGAGCGCTCTTTCGCCCCGGAGCCACCGCACCGACCTCGCTTTGCCTCGCCATCATAGGAGATCCACTTCGTCGCACTGCTTGCTCCAGCTCATCCCCGACCCCGCTGACCCTTCTGTCGTGACCGCCGTGAGCTCCTACCTCTCCTCCCCCTCTTCGTTCTCGCAACCGTTCACCGTAGCGACCACACCAAGCTTGCCCACATGCACCGCCGCCTGAGCTCGCCGCCGACGTGGCTCCGGCCATGCAACGGCCTCTCCACTGTGTCCAACGCACTCACCGCTTCGTGTAGGGCTTGTATGAGCTAACTCCAGGCCTTCTCGTCCTTCGTAGCGTCGAGTTCGAGCTCGCCCGAACTCCGGCAGCCACCAAACTTGTCGCCGGCGTCGTTTCCGGCAACCCTGAGCCCAACCACCACCACCACTCGACGCGGTTCGCTCTGGGCTTCACGTAGGTGGCCTCCGCCATCCATTTGGTCGCCAGAGCGTGAAACCCGCACCCTGCACCGCATTCGGTCGTCGCCGGCGGCTTAACGCTGGCGATTTGACACAGTTAACCATGGATTTGACCCCCCCTGGGTCACTGACATGTGGGCCCCGCCCCTTGTCAAACCAAATTTAGTAATTAAACTAACCCTAATTAGTTAGTTAACTAACTGTGTCACTGACCAGTGGGTCCCACTGGTCAGGTTTGACCTGGACCACACAGTTGACCTGCTAATGCAGCGCTGACGCAATGCTCATGCAGTAAAGGATTTTTATGGATTTATTCTTATTCAGGAAATTCCAGAAAATGACTTAAACTTCAACATTCATAGAAAATAATCTATAACTCCAATGGAATTAATTTATAAAAATTGTCAGAAAAATGCAATCTATCCATTTATGCTACTTTCATGCATGTTCAATGATACGTCTCCAACGCATCTATAATTTTTTATTGTTCCATGCTATTATATTATCTGTCTTGGATGTTAATGGGCTTTATTTTACACTTTTATATTATTTTTGGGGCTAACATATTAACCGGAGGCCCAGCCCAAATTACTATTTTTTTTGCCTATTTCAGTGTTTCGTAGAAAAGGAATATCAAATGGAGTCCAAACGGAATGAAACCTTCGGGAGCGTTATTTTTGGAACAAACGTGATCCAGGGGACTTGTAGTGGACGTCAAGAAAAAATCGAGGAGGCCAAGAGGCAGGGGTCGCCTACCCCCTGGGCGCGCCCTCCACCCTCGTGGGCCCATCGTTGCTCCACCGACCTACTTATTCCTCCTATATATATCCATATACCCCGAGAACATCCAGGAGCATGACAAAACCCTATTTCCACTGCCGCAACCTTCTGTACCCAAGAGATCCCATCTTGGGGCCTTTTCTGGAGCTCCGCCGGAGGGGGCATTGATCACGGAGGGCCGCTACATCAACTCCATGCCCCCTCGGATGATGTGTGAGTAGTTTACTTTAGACCTTTGGGTCCATAGCTAGTAGCTAGATGGCTTCTTCTCTCTCTTTGGATCTCAATACAAAGTTCTCCTTGATTCTCTTGGAGATCTATTCGATATAATCTTCTTTTGCGGTGTGTTTGTCGAGATCCGATGAATTGTGGGTTTATGATCAAGTTTATCTATGAACAATATTTGAATCCTCTCTGAATTCTTTTATGTATGATTGGTTTATCTTTGCATGTCTCTTCGGATTATTAGTTTGGTTTGGCCTACTAGATTGAACTTTCTTGCAATGGGAGAAGTGCTTAGCTTTAGGTTCAATCTTGTGGTGCTCGATCCCAGTGACAGAAAGGGAAATGACACGTATTGTATTGTTGCCATCGAGGACAAAAAGATGGGGTTTATATCATATTGCATGAGTTTATCCCTCTACATCATGTCATCTTGCTTAAGGCGTTACTCTGTTCTTATGAACTTAATACTCTAGATGCATGCTGGATAGCGGATGATGTGTGGGGTAATAGTAGTAGATGCAGAATCGATTCGGTCTACTTGTCTCGGACGTGATGCCTATATACATGATCATACCTAGATATCTATACCTATACTAATCCTAGACTCCCTAGAAATTACCAGCCATTTATCCTGTGGGACCGAATTATTATGGTCCAGATTAAATCTGATCACGGTTGTAGGAGTATCATATGGGCCTTTGTTTTTAGCCTAGGGAAATTCCCAATCTCGCGTGTCTCCTGCGTGGGGTTAGCCATTCTATGGCCCAACAAGTCATCCAACCTTCTCCATACCCGCCTCCTCCCCGAAGCACTGGCACGCCCTCGCTCCTCCTGAAGCGCGACCACGCCCACCTTGATCTCCGCCGCCACCTCCCACCCCTACCTCCGCAGTGGTCCTACGCCCCCTCTACCCCGACCTCCAGCAACACTCCTCCCATCTCGATCTCCACCGATGGTCCTGCGTCCTCACCACCCGACCTCTGGAGAAGCTCCTCTGACCCACCTCCCTCCCCGACCTCCGCTGCGCTCCCGGGCTCTTCACCGTGGTCATGCCCCCATCCATGCCGGTAGTTGGAGGTTGTACACGTACGTCTATATTTATGTTCAAGTCGAGCTTCATGAATCTGAAGGCATGTATGATCAAGAACCTATTAATTGCATTCTATTCAATCTCACATGTGTGTTCTAGATGCTAGAAGAAATACTTCTCTTTTAATTTGTATATATATATATATATATATATATGGTTGTGCGCTCGTATGTATGTACTGGCACATCTTGCTGGAACCTGATTGGGAAGTCAGATTCGCTAAATCTACGCGCCCGTGTCTTCGTACCATGTGAGTCGCAACTCACGGCCTGTATCAACAACACCAATTATATTTATTCCCATCCATGCCGGTAGTTCATGCTGGATTAGGAGGTTGTACACGTACGTCTATATTTATGTTCAAATCAAGCTTTGTGAATCTGAAGGCATGTATATCAAGAACCTATTAATTGCATTCAATTCAATCTCACATGTGTGTGCTAGATGCTAGAACAAATACTTCTTGTCACATCCCTAGTTCTGGTATGACCTAGGCTAGCCTTCATGTTTGCATCATGTTTAAATTTCATTGAAATTTGAAATGGGGATTTGTGAAACCCTCAAAATCATTCTGGAAATGACCCAAATAAAAAATTGCTCGAAAAAGGTCCAAGAAAATGCTCATGTTGCTCTCTGAAAATATTGGATAGAGATAAAAAATCAAACCAACATTTTCAGGAGCTCATAAGTATTTATTTTGGGCATTTGGAATTAATGGAGTAATTATTTGCTTGGATATATATTGTTATATATATAAAATATTGTCCAAAAATTATACGAGTAGTTGAGGAGCTCAGGAATAATACCACTAGCCCCTGCAAAATTTGGCATAAGAAAATGAAATGGTTTAGTATTTTTATTAAACCAAACAAATGTCAGAAAAATAGAAAACAGAAAACAAAAAGGGGAGAGAGAAAGGAACCTCACCTGGCTTACTTGGCGCCTCTGGCTGGCCCGTTTCTGTTCTGGCCCAGCCCACCAGGGGCAGAGCCGTCTTCCTCCTCTTGCCAGTAGGCAGAGGGGAAGCGGTGCCCGAAGCTGTGCACGCCGGCACGCAGCTGCCTTCCTGGCTCCTCCTCGTCGCGCTCAAGCGTCACCACGCACCCCTGGATCTTTTCCCCTCTCTCTTGCTCACTCTCCTCCTCCCCAGCTCTCACCCACGCGACCACCGCACGCAATCAGAGCCGCCGGCGATGAGTCCCCGAGCTCCGCATCGTCGTCCTCTTCATCCAAGCCGAGCCAAGCAACCGGAGAAGAACCACAACACCATCCCCAACGTTTTCTTCGACCTCGGTACCCGGAGGTCCTCGCCGTCGATTCACCTCGTCCAGGCCTCCCCCGAGCTCGCGCTTGACGCCATCGAGACCGCTGTGAGCTCTCCTCCGTCTCCCCTCCGTCCCCGTGCTCGATTCCGTGCCGTAGCCATGCTACCCATCGCAACCGCGAGCGCCTCACCGCCGTGGACAGGGCCACCGTAGCTAGCGCCCGAGCACACCACCATGCTTAGTGCAATGCCAGGAGGCCGTCGAGGCACTCCGTAGCCCCTGCCGTGCCCTACAGCCACATCCCGCCCGGAGTCATTCTTCGGCCGCCGCCTCGAGCTCGATTCCGGCGAGCTCCGGTCGTCCCCGCCTCTCCCACTTGCCCCAGAAGACGCGGACGAGCCCTGGCTCCTCGCCCGTGGTCTCCGCAGCCTATATGGTCACCGGAGGACCAAATCCGAGGCCCTCCGCCACGTCTGGCCTCGCTGGCGTCGAGTCGCCGGCGGCTTTGACCCCGCTGACCAGGGGTTTGACCTCCCCTAGCTGGCTGACAAGTGGGCCAGGCCCGTGCTAATTTTAGTTAAGTGTTAGTTAAACCTAATTAGCCCGCTGACACTGACAGTAGGCCCTGGCGCCTTAATCTTTTAGTTAAATCAGAAATAACCCCCTATTTAACCTGTGACACTGACGTGTGGACCCCACACATCAGATTTGACCTAGTCAGCCGCCTTTGACTTGCTGACGCAATGCTGCTGTCATTCTGACGTAGTAATGGTTTTCTAGATTTAAAATAAATCAGGAAAATCCAGAAAATGTTATAAACTTCAAAAATTCATAGAAATTCAACCGTAGTGCAGATTGAAATAATTTATATATGAAAAATGATCAGAAAAATTCAATCTATCCATATGTACAATTTTCATGCATGAAAAACCAACTTATACATCCTGTATATATGAAAACATATAAATGGCATATTTAAGAGCTTAATTTGGAGTTGCATTTGAACCCTTGGTTCAAATGGACTTCAACCAAATAAATGCTAGATGCATTAACTCAAACAACATCACATACTCATGCCATGTTCATGCATCATATTGTTGCATATGGTTCTGTTTTATTTTCGACACCGTTCCTTCTCGATAGGTCCTGCTCCGGAGACCGGTCCAGAGTACCTGACAGTGGAGCAGTGCCCCCTGTTGATCTACTAGGCAAGCAAACCCCCTTGTTCATTCCGATACAATCCTACTCTCTCGCTCCTGCTCTCATTTATTGCATTAGGACAACAATGATTCAACTGCTACTTTATGCTATGGTAGTTGAACCCATTCCTCTGCATGACCTGTCATTGCCATACTAAATAGTTAAAACCCACTAGCATGTGTAGGAGTTGATTGAGCCATGTTGTGTTCCTACCATGCCATGCCTGCTATTGCTTAGAGTTATGTCAAGTCTGATTCATCGGGAATGAATTGGAGTGTTACGATATGTTCTGGTGCTGAGAGTTAAGCGTGTGAACACGTTTTGGTAAAGGTAGCAGTGAGAGGCCATGTAGGAGTACATGGTGGGTTGTCTCACTGGAACCGTCCCTAAGAACTGAGTTCTGTGTATGTTGTCCGATGACAAGATACTACCACACATTGGGTTCTGGTAAATCGACCCCTCTCGACTTATTAGCCAACTTGATCTCTGTCTTGGAGTTGCAAATAGTTTCTGGTGTTTGTAGGTAGTGCTATTTTTCTGCCGAGTGGCACCCGGCAGGGTGGACTTGGGACAGACTAGGCACCGTGGCCCGGTGTACCGAGTGGCACCCGGATGGTGGGCTCAGGAACCCTGTACACATCGTTTGGATCCGTGAGCGAAACCCCGGCCGGATCTCCTTGCGGATGGAACCTGAATAGGCGATAAACCTGGACTAGAGTCTTGTGTGGTTAGTCAGGTCGTGGCCGACACCCTAGCCAAGCTTCCACTTGAAGGTTGCTGAGATACATGACATGTATATGGTGATAAGTGGTGAGAGAGTGTGTGAAGAAGTACACCCCTACAGGGTTATCATGATCTATTCGAATAGCCGTGTCCTCGGTTATTGACTTCTTGGATGCTTACGTGGTACATAGACAACTTAAAGTGGATACTCTAAAATGCTCAAGACAAGTGTGAGTGCTATGGATGGCCTTCTCGTGGAAAGACGGGGATGAATCCATAGTAGTGTATTGATGTGGTGATTAGTGGACTTGTGTGCGCTGCCTCACCTCAAAGAAGTTTCTCGTTGTCGTAGAATAGGATAGCCACTAAGTCAAAGCTGGCTTGCTGCAACTAAACCCCACATTACCTTCTTGATACAAATGCATGTATGATAGGATCTGATGTAAGTCTTGCTGAGTACCTTTGTACTCACGTTTGCTTTATTTATGTTTTGCAGGTGAGACATCTGTCTCACTAGTAGTACCGCTTGGACTTCGACGAGTAGCTTGTTACCTCAGCTACGATCTTGTACCCTTGGGAGGGACTTGTAGATAGTTAGGCTTCTTGGCCTTTTTCTTTTGTAGTTGTCTGTACTCAGACATGTAATGCTTCCGTTGCTTGTATGCTCTGAATGATGGGTCATGTGACCCCTGTTTGTATTTAACGTTATGTGGCTCTTCTAGGCCTTTATCTATATGAGTTTGCGTTATGTTGTGATGCCATGTTGTACATCACATACTTGCATGTTATGCGTACGTGTAACGTGTATTGCTATGTGTGGGATCCGACAACCTAGTTGTCTATCCTTGGTAGCCTCTCTTATGGGGAAATGTAGTCTAGTGCTTCCACCGAGCCATGCTAGTCCGCTACAGCCCGGTTTACCCGGAGTCCTGCTAGCCCAGCACTACTGCTCCGGAACACTTAGACTGGCCGGCATATGATTCACTTCGTTCCTGTGTCTGTCCCTTCGGGGTAATGTCACGCGGTGACATCCGGAGTCCTGTTAGCCCAGCGCTACAGCCCGGATTCACACGCTGCTGACCGACATGCTCGAAGTTGATTCATGTATGCCTGTCCCCGTAGGTTAGTGCCACTTTGGGTTCACAACTAGTCATGTCGGCCCGGGTTCTCTGTCATATGGATGCTAGCGACACTATCATATACGTCAGCCAAAAGGTGTAAACGGTCCCGGGCCATGGTAAGGCGACACCCGTGGGAATACCATGCGTGAGGCCGCAAAGTGATATGAGGTGTTACATGCTAGATCGGTGTGACTTAGAATCGGGGTCCTGACAGCTTTGGTATCAGAGCCTGACTGCCTGTAGGATTACCAAGCCAACCTGGTCGAAGTTGAGTCTAGAAATTCTTTAGCTATATAGGGGAATTGATTGTGGAAGGGAATGTAATGCTCTTTTACTCCTTATACCTCATGCCTTCTGATCTGAGTCATCCTATCTTTCCTACAGGGTTAAGGAACTAGGCTTTCTCTTCCGTCTATCAGGATCATGTGTTACTACTCCGTAGTCTCTTAGGATTGGTTGATCAGAGTCATATTCCAGTTTTTGAGTACTTCCGGTGTAGTCTGTTTAGTAATATCTCAGAACCTTGAGTGATGATGTTGAGTATGGTGCTACCCCGTCTTTTACAAAATGTCTCATTTCGAGCATTTTACTGCCGTTATGCTGCCGGAATTATCCTAGGAGTTCAAGAGATAGTATTTTCCTCGTACTATATTCTACATCCTTATGATGATGCTGAATCCATGCTTTGTTTCCTTGGTTGGTTCTTCAGGATGTCGTCAGTTAACCGAAGTTCTGTTGCTCGTAGCCAAAACCACGAAGATGGTAGTGATGAGGATCCTACCGACCAGCCTTCGTTGGCAGAGTTCATGTTAGAGATGGAGAAGAACAAGCGAGAGTCTAACCGCTTGTTAGCACGTAAGGAGAACACCTCCCATCAGCACAAAGAGTCAGCGACCATCTATGATTTCATTGGTCTGAAACCACCTACCTTCCATCATTCCATTGAACCACTCGATGCAGATGACTAGCTTCTTAGTATCACTCACAAGATGCGTTCTGCGAACGTAGCTGAAAGTGACAAGGTCACCTATGCTGCTTATCAACTGGAAGGTCCTGCTAGTATTTGGTGGCAGAACTATGAGGCTATGCTTCCAGCTGGCCAGATAACCACCTGGAGAGATTTCACTGAGCCTTTTCGCGAGCATCACATTCCTCAGGCTCTCATTGACCGCAAGAGAGAAGAGTTCTGTAGTTTCACCCAGGATAAGATGGCTATTGATGCTTACAGTAGAGAGTTTGAGAACTGAAAGCACAAGTGCTCCCTGGGTGGTTTTGGTAATTAATGTCAACATATCTCTTGTTGGACTAACACTTTTACCTAGTATGTTTCAGATAAGTTCAACAATGGAGTGGCATGGACTAGAGGATGTGGAACCCTTTCAAGATGCTAAGGACAAAGGATTGGCTCAAGCTTCAAGATCAAGAATCTACATTTTCTATTTTAGTGATCCAAGATCACATTGAGTCTATAGGAAAAGCCAATACTATCAAGAGGGGATGAGGTGTTGCTTAATGGCTTGCTTGCTCAAAGTGCTTAGTGATATGCTCCAAAACCCTCAACTACCTTCCCACATCCACATATGACCTAAACCAAAAGTCAAACTCGGCCCCACCGATTCTATATATCCGGCGCCACCGAGTTTCAGATGTCATAGCCACCGCCACAAACCCTAGCAAATCGGTTTCACCGATAGGGATCTCGGTCTCACCGAGATGGGATTGTAATCTCTCTGTGTATGTCCATTACCAAATCGGTCTCACCGAGTTTGAGCAATCGGTACTACCGAGATTACAATGCAAACCCTTTGGTTAGCTTATTATCAAAATCGGTCCCACCGAGTTTGTGCAATCGGTCTCACCGAGTTTGCCTGACCAACTCTCTGGTTAGCTTATTACCAAATCAGTCCCACCGAGTTTGTGTAATCAGCGACACCGAGATTACGTTATGCCCTAACCCTAATCATATCGGTCCTACCGAGTTGCATCTCAGTCCCACCGAAAATCCTAACGGTCACCAGGTTTGCTGAATCGGTCCGACCGAGTTTAACCATTCGGTCCCACCGAGTTTGGCAATTTGTGTGTAACGGTTAGATTTTGTGTGGAGTCTATATATACCCCTCCACCCATTTTCATTCGTGGAGAGAACCATCAGAACGTACCTACACTTCCAATACACATTTTCTGAGAGAGAACCACCTACACTTGTGTTGAGGTCAAGATATTCCATTCCAACCATATGAATCTTGATCTCTAGCCTTCCCCAAGTTGCTTTCCACTCAAATCTTCTTTCCACCAAATCCAAATCCTGTGAGAGAGAGAGTTGAGTGTTGGGGAGACTATCATTTGAAGCACAAGAGCAAGGAGTTCATCATCAACATACCATTTGTTACTTCTTGGAGAGTGGTGTCTCCTAGATTGGCTAGGTGTCACTTGGGAGCCTCCAACAAGATTGTGGAGTTGAACCAAGGAGTTTGTAAGGGAAAGGAGATCGCCTACTTCATGAAGATCTACCGCTAGTGAGGCAAGTCCTTCATGGGCGACGACCGTGATGGAATAGACAAGGTTGCTTCTTCGTGGACCCTTCGTGGGTGGAGCCCTCCGTGGACTCGCGCAACCGTTACCCTCCGTGGGTTGAAGTCTCCATCAACGTGGATGTACGATAGCACCACCTATCGGAACCATGACAAAAACATCTGTGTCTCCGATTGCGTTTGAATTCTCCAAACCCTTCTCTTTACATTCTTGCAAGTTGCATGCTTTACTTTCCGCTGCTCATATACTCATTGCATGCTTGCTTGATATGTATTGTGTTTTTAAAACTTGTGCTTAAACTCTACTTAAACTTAAGAATATTAAAAACTGCAACTTTTGGCACTTAGTGTCTAATCACCCCCCTCTAGACACCTCTTCTCGATCCTTTCAATTGGTATCAGAGCATTGGTCTCCATTGCCTTGGTTTAAACACCATTGGAGGAAGATGGATGTGTCTACTTTGGGGAGTCTTAGACATAGAGTGCCTATTCTTGATGGAGAGTATTTTCATGAGTGGAAAAATGAAATGCTTAATATTTTCAATGAATATCATTTGAACAAGTACATTACTAGCCCTTGTGCACCTCATGTTGATCCTTTGCACCCTACCCTAGATGAAGATATTGACATGATTCGCAATCTTAGAACTGTTGAGCTCATCATTAGAGGCTTGCCTAGAAACTTGATTAGATGTTTGCCTACTCTCAAGTGTGCCTACACCATATGGAGATTTCTTAAGGAACGATTTCCAGATTATTCCTTGAAAAATTTGGACGAAATTCTCCGTAAGTCTATTGCCTTGAGTAAGATGAACTCTAGTGATCCTAGCTTTGGTGATTGTCTATTTGAGCTTACCAATCTCATGCTTGCTAAAGGAAATGTTGGAATCATTAGCGATATCATATCTGAAGCTATTAGAATTCATAAAGGTAACCATTGTGATGATCATTTATCTAATGAATTACCATCTCTAGGAATTGATCAATCACAAGATGATGTTGAACATGGATACTATGATGAAGATGATGATAGTGACTATGATCTTGATGATGCAATGAGGCATTTTGGTCTTATGGCAAATCTTCGCGGCTACATGGCTGGAGGAAAGGAATGGGTCCTTGATAGTGGATGTACTAATCATATGACCGGAGATAAAGATATGTTCCGTGAGCTTGCTGAAAAAAATGGCCCTCGAAAATATGTCACTTTTGGTGATAATTCAAAGGGTAAGGTGGTTGGCCTTGGTAAGGTGGCCATCTCACATGATAGCTCCATACAAAATGTCATGCTCGTTGAATCCCTTGGATACAATTTATTTCCAGTTTCTAGACTTGCGGATTTCGGTTTAATGTCTTATTCACTGAAGTAGATTGCCAAGTGTTTCGTAGAGACAATCATAAAATGGTCTTTACCGATATACATAGAGGAGATCTTTACATTGTTGATTTCACTAAAAAGGCTCAACCTAGAACTTGCTTAATTACCAAATCTTCTAAAGGCTGTTTGTGGCATAGAAGACTAGGTCATGTTGGTATGCGAAATCTTGATAAGCTTATTAAAGGTGATCATATCCTTGGAATAAAAGATGTCATATTTGACAAGGATAGACTTTGTAGTGCTTGTCAAGCAGGGAAACAAGTTGGAGGAAGTCACTGCGCGAAGAACATCATGACCATAAGAAGACCACTCGAGCTACTTCACATGGATCTCTTTGGTCCAAATGCCTACAAGAGTCTCGGTGGTAACTCATTTGGTCTAGTCATAGTTGATGATTTTTCAAGATTTACGTGGGTGTTCTTTCTTGATGATAAATCGCAGGTCCAAAAGATCTTCAAAAACTTTGCTAGGAAGGCCCAAAATCAGTTTGACGTGAAGATCAAGAAGGTTCGGAGCGACAACGGAACGGAGTTCAAGAACGCAAATGTGGACACCTTTCTTGACGAAGAAGGGATTTCACACGAGTTCTCGGCTACGTACACACCTCAACAAAATGGAGTTGTTGAAAGGAAGAACCGGACTCTTACCGAGATGGCAAGAACGATGCTTGATGAGTACAAAACGCCAAAGCACTTTTGGGCGAAAGCGGTTGAGACAGCTTGTCATGCAACAAATGCTTGTATCTTCACAAGCTACTCGGCAAGACGGCATATGAGCTCCTGACCGGTAACAAACCCCAAGTTGGATACTTTCGAGTATTCGGATCAAAGTTCTACATTCTTGATAAGCATCGTCGTTCTAAATTTGCTCCTAAATCTGATGAAGGTTTCCTACTTGGTTATGGCTCAAACTCTCACACTTACCGTGTCTACAACAATTTCACCCGAAAGGTTGAAGAGACGGTAGATGTGAAGTTTGATGAATCTAACGGCTCGCAAGTAGAGCAATTGCCAATTGATGTAGGAGACAAAGACCCTTCGGAAGCAATTCAAGACTTGTCCATTGGCAAGATTCGTCCAACGGAAGTGAAGGAGAGTACCTCGTCCGTCCAAGTGGAAGCTTCTACCTCACGACAAGGTGAACCAAGAGTTTATACGGAAGCATCCACAAGTGGGACACACCAAGATGAAGAAAAGGAGGAAGCGCACCAAGATGAACATCAACAACCTCCTTCTCCACCATGACAAGAGAACGACAACGTCAACAATGAAGAAGGCCAAGAAGAAGCACAAGATGAATAGGATGTTCCACCCCGACCCAAGCAAAAGCTTTCACGAGTTCGAGCAAGAATTGCTAAGGATCATCCCATCGAGAAAATCTACAATGATGTCCAAACCGGGAGAATCACTCGCTCTAAAACTCGTTTAGCTAACTTTTGTGAACATTACTCATTCATCTCTAGCATTGAACCTATGAAGGTTGAAGAAGCATTGGAGGATCCGGATTGGATAAACGCTATGCATGAAGAGCTACACAACTTTGAGAGAAATCAAGTGTGGACATTGGTCGAGAAGCCCGACAACAACCACAACATCATTGGTACCAAATGGGTATTTCGCAACAAGCAAGATGAAGATGGACAAGTGGTTCGCAACAAAGCACGTCTCGTCGCCCAAGGCTACACACAAGTTGAAGGTATGGACTATGGTGAGACATATGCTCCCGTTGCTAGACTTGAGTCCATTCGCATCTTACTTGCTTATGCTAATCACCATGATATCACCTTGTACCAAATGGACATTAAAAGTGCTTTTCTAAATGGCAAAATCGAGTATGTTAAGCAACCTCCCGGCTTCGTCAATCCTAAGAAACCTAATCATGTTTACAAACTTCACAAAGCCCTTTATGGTCTTAAACAAGCTCCTAGAGCATGGTATAAATGCTTGACCAAGTTCCTTATTGAAAAAGGCTTTGAAATTGGTAAAATTGATTCTACTCTTTTTACTAAAAGGGTTAATGGAGAACTATTTGTGTGCCAAATTTATGTTGATGATATCATATTTGGTTCAACTAACCCTCATTTTAGTGAGAAGTTTGGAAAACTAATGTCGGAGAAGTTTGAGATGTCTATGATGAGTGAACTCAAATTCTTTCTCGGTTTGCAAATCAAGCAAACTAAGGAAGGTACCTTTGTCTCTCAAACTAAGTACACCAAGGACTTATTCAAGAAGTTCAATATGCAAGAATGCAAAGGTATGAATACACCCATGCCTACTAGTGGACATCTTGATTTGACCAAAGATGGTGAACCGGTTGATCAAAAGGTTTATCGCTCTATGATTGGTTAATTGTTATATCTATGTGCCTCTCGTCCCTATATTATGTTAAGTGTGTGCATGTGTGCACGATATCAAGCTGCTCCTAAAGAGTGTCATCTTAAGGCTGTGAAAAGGATAGTGAGATACCTAATCCATACACCAAATTTTGGCATTTGGTATCCTAAGAGGTCCTCTTTTGATCTTGTTGGCTAATCCAATTCGGACTATGCCGGAGACAAGGTTGGTAGAAATCCACTTCGGGTACTTGTCAATTCCTTGGTAGATCTCTTGTGTCTTGGTCTTCCAAGAAACAAAACTCGGTATCCTTATCCACCGTCGAAGCGGACTACATTGCCGCTAGTTCATGTTGTGCTCAATTACTTTGGATGACCCAAACTCTTAAAGATTATGGGATATATGTGAAACATGTTCCATTGCTATGTGACAATGAAAGTGCTATTAAGATTGCTCACAATCCCGTGCAACATTCTCGAACTAAGCATATTGAAGTTCGTCATCATTTCATTCGAGATCATGTTGCAAAAGGGGACATTAACCTTAAGCATGTTCGCACCGATAAGCAATTGGCAGATATATTCACTAAACCACTTGATGAGAAAGTGTTTTGCAGGTTGAGAGGTGAATTGAACATCATTGATGCTTCAAACTTGGAGTAGGAACTCCATTTGATACATGCGGAGCATGAGCCTATGACTAATCCTCGATATTTCTCTTATGATGCTATTCATGTGTCTTGGATATATTTGTACCTTGGATGCTATCTAACCCGTGTAGGTACTTGGTTGAATCTAAATCTATGAGATTGCAACTCACTCACATCTTGAGAAATCTCTACATCACCAAGTCTCTACACAATGGCGGTTGAAGACAAGGAAGCACGAAACCATTCAAAGATATCCTTTGGCAAATTCTATGTTGAGTCTCATGATTGTCATTTTGGATACACAAGTGCTCTTCCTTGCAAAGCTAACCCATGTAGGTAGATGAACTCAAACTCCAAGTGGTGCTCCCAACCCTTGATGAACTACATCAACCTTGAGCAACCCGCACAAGTTCAACTACATGAGCAAGATCAACACCACCACCCAAGGTATGTTATTCCATCTTAGAGAAGCTTTACTCCAAGTCATGAGTCAAAGCAACTCGACAAGATGTGAATACATCAAAAGGCCTAAATGAAAAATGGTAACCCCATTTTGAGCTTAAACGATGAGTATGACCTATGATCAAGTGCTCTCACTTGACTCCTAAGTAAATATACTCTAACATAGGTGACTTTGTCGCCGACCATCTCTAGATGAAGTTCAGAAAAAAAACTTCATCTAGAACTTTTAGTTTCTTTTCTTTCCTTTTTTGTTCTGCATTTTCTGCATCCAATTCATTGCAAATCTTTCAGTAAATTCCTTGCATATCCTTGTGAGATCTTACTTGTCTAGTGAGCTGAGGTGACAAGTGGTTTCACTCTAATGAACCCGGTCACACCGGTTTGTTCTCTTCGGCCCAACCGAAATCTTTCGGTGCAACCGAAGCACACAACTCGGAGTCACCGATTCCACCACAGGAAAACCAACTTGCCAGTTATTCCTGATTTCTGTTTGCTCCAGCTCCACTCAATGATTCTTGTCCTCTACCAGCATCATATTAGACATGCTTCTTTGCTCTGTGACTCAAGGACCAACCCATTTGTATCACATGTCCAGAAGAGCCCTTCTTGGAAATTGATGTCAAAGGGGGAGAGAGAGATCATATCAAAGCTTAATCCTTCCTATTTGGGGAGAAAGAGAGAATACTTAGGGGGAGAGAGTTTCTCAACTAGGAGAAAGTAATATCATCAAAGACCCCAGATGCTTGGTGTTTAAGAGGAGAGATGTCACATGTCTTTAAGAGGGGAAAGACATGTTTGGTTGCTTGCTTTAGCTCAAGCTCTGTTGTTTCTTTTTTTTGTTGCTCTGATTTTCTGTTCCCTATCTTCTCCCAATATCCCATGCAGATTCAGGGGGAGCAAGACATCTAAGGGAAGGAAATCTCTGATTTTATTGCATATCTTTACCTTTGGGGACATGTCTATATCCAATGTGGTACTTAGTACTCACTCTACATGTCATCCCAGTCTTGGTTCTCTTGTGGTTTCTCTTGCTTGCTCTGGTAAGTAGGTGTATCTGTGTTATTTAACCTTGTTTGCGCAGGTTCATCCCATCCTAAGCCAACTCAAGACCACAAGGTAAGTATATGCATCACAGTCATGTGAATGAGAAGTTCTTGTTGATGTACATACTGTTTGCAAGAAGGACTCATGAGCATGAAGGTACATTTCTCACATTCACATCATTTTCTCTGATGCATATAGCCAAGATACATGTAACACATTGCTTACTCTGTCATGTTTACGCATTCACATGCTCCTATATTCAATATTCACATGATTGCATACATGTAGGGGGAGCCTATGCATGTTACATGTCTTTCCAAATCTTTACTTGCTATTCTCTATACCTTTATCAAAAGATTTGATGTATGTTGTCATCAATTACCAAAAAGGGGGAGATTGAAAGCACAAGTGCTCCCTGGGTGGTTTAGGTAATTAATGTCAACATATCTCTTGTTGGACTAACACTTTTACCTAGTATGTTTTAGATAAGTTCAACAATGGAGTGGCATGGACTAGAGGATGTGGAACCCTTTCAACATGCTAAGGACAAAGGATTGGCTCAAGCTTCAAGATCAAGACCCTACATTTTCTATTTTAGTGATCCAAGATCACATTGAGTCTATAGGAAAAGCCAATACTATCAAGAGGGGATGAGGTGTTGCTTAATGGCTTGCTTGCTCAAAGTGCTTAGTGATATGCTCCAAAACCCTCAACTACCTTCCCACATCCACATATGACCTAAACCAAAAGTCAAACTCGGCCCCACCGATTCTATATATCCGGCGCCACCGAGTTTCAGATGTCATAGACACTGCCACAAACCCTAGCAAATCGGTTTCACCGATAGGGATCTCGGTCTCACCGAGATGGGATTGTAATCTCTCTGTGTATGTCCATTACCAAAATCGGTCTCACCGAGTTTGAGCAATCGGTACTACCGAGATTACAATGCAAACCCTCTGGTTAGCTTATTATCAAAATCGGTCCCACCGAGTTTGTGTAATCGGTCTCATCGAGTTTGCCTGACCAACTCTCTGGTTAGCTTATTACCAAAATCGGTCCCACCGAGTTTGTGTAATTGGTCACACCAAGATTATGTTATGCCCTAACCCTAACCATATCGGTCCTACCGAGTTGCATCTCAGTCCCACCGAAAATCCTAACGGTCACCAGGTTTGCTGAATCGTTCCGACCGAGTTTAACCATTCGGTCCCACCGAGTTTGGCAAATTGTGTGTAACGGTTAGATTTTGTGTGGAGGCTATATATAACCCTCCACCCACTCTTCATTCGTGGAGAGATCCATCAGAACATACCTACACTTCCAATACACATTTTCTGAGAGAGAACCACCTACACTTGTGTTGAGGTCAAGATATTCCATTCCAACCATATGAATCTTGATCTCTAGCCTTCCCCAAGTTGCTTTCCACTCAAATCTTCTTTCCACCAAATCCAAATCCTGTGAGAGAGAGATAGAGAGTTGAGTGTTGGGGAGACTATCATTTGAAGCACAAGAGCAAGGAGTTCATCATCAACACACCATTTGTTACTTCTTGGAGAGTGGTGTCTCCTAGATTGGCTAGGTGTCACTTGGGAGCCTCCAACAAGATTGTGGAGTTGAACCAAGGATTTTGTAAGGGCAAGGAGATCGCCTACTTCGTGAAGATCTACCGCTAGTGAGGCAAGTCCTTCATGGGCGACGGCCGTGATGGAATAGACAAGGTTGCTTCTTCGTGGACCCTTCGTGGGTGGAGCCCTCCATGGACTCGCACAACCGTTACCCTCCGTGGGTTGAAGTCTCCATCAACGTGGATGTATGATAGCAGCACCTATCGGAACCACGGCAAAAACATCCGTGTCTCCGATTGCGTTTGAATTCTCCAAACCCTTCTCTTTACATTCTTGCAAGTTGCATGCTTTACTTTCCGCTGCTCATATACTCATTGCATGCTTTCTTGATATGTATTGTGTTTGTTAAACTTGTGCTTAAACTCCACTTAAACTTAAGAATATTAAAAACTGCAACTTTTGGCACTTAGTGTCTAATCACCCCCCCCTCTAGACACCTCTTCTCGATCCTTTCAAGAACCTTGCCCGCTATGCTACAGAAGAGGTGTCCACGGACGCCAAGAAGCAGGCTAGGTTCCGGAAGGGTCTCAACCCCAAGTTGCGTCATGATCTCCACTTGCATCATTGCAATACATTCCAGGCTCTTGTGAACAAGGCCGTTAATGCAGAGACAACTCAACTCACTTATGAGGAGTCTTGTAAGCACACCCATGGTTTGGGTTCTTCCTCCGGTTCTACTTCGCAGAAGCGCCGGATTTGGGTTCCGAACTCCGCTCTTCCACCCGGTTATTCACCGAGGCCCTCTTATGTGGCGCCTCACCCAGTTCAGTTACATGCTCCACCCAGGCCTACTGGTAGACCGCTTGTCAATGCGGTCCACGTCCTACTTCAGGGACTTGTTTCACATGCGGAGAGCCAGGACACTATGCACGTGACTGCTCTCAAACCAATTATGCTCCACCCCCGTCTGAGAAGTCTGTTGGCCGTGGTAAGCCATCACGCAAGATGATTAGTGTCAAGTCAGCTCCCACTGAACGTGGATGTGTGCATCACGTCTCAGCTAAAGACACTCATGATGATCCGGATGTCATTCTTGGTACACTCCTTGTCAACTGTCATCCAACTCCGGTTCTATTCGATACTAGAGCATCTCACTCCTTCATCTCTGAAGGCTATGCTCGTTTGCAAGACATGTCATTTTGTGATATGCCAACTCCACTTGAAATCCAAACTCCAGGGTCTAGATGGCAAACTACCAGAATAAGCCATGGTAATGAAATCCTTGTTGACAGACTTGTATTCCTTGCATCACTTGTAGCCCTCAAGTCTTCAGATATTAACATCATCTTGGGTATGGACTGGATGACAGCTCATCATGCCAAGATTGATTATTTCACCGGGTCTGTTCAGCTTACACACCCATCTGGCAAGATAGTCATTGTCTCCACTAGAATTGCAAAGTGTCAACTCTATTCTCTTAATGCCAGCCCTCTTCGAGACCTTGAAGATATCCCAGTAGTCCGTGACTTTCTGGATGTCTTTCCAGAGGAACTGCCAGGTATTCCACTAGACAGAGATGTAGAGTTTGTCATAGATCTTATCCCAGGAACCTCCCCAATCTCTAGGAGACCTTACAAGATGGCACCCTTAGAGCTAGCTGAGCTTAAGAAACAACTCGATGAATCCTTGCAAAAGGGTTTCATCCATCCTAGTTCTTCTCCCTGGGCTTGCCCCATCCTCTTTGTCAAGAAGAAGGATGGTGCGGACCGAATGGTTGTAGATTATCGTCCCGTTAATTTGGTCACGATAAAGAACAAGTATCCTCTCCCCAGGATCAATGATCTGTATGATCAACTCGTTGGATCCTCAGTCTTTTCCAAGATGGATTTGAGGTTAGGCTACCATCAAATCAAGATTAGAAACAGGGACATTCCTAAGACGGCTTTTGTCACTCGTTATGGCCAGTATGAGTACACTATCATGTCCTCTGGTCTAACCAATGCTCCAGCTACATTCTCTCGCTTGATGAACTCGATCTTCATGGAGTACTTAGATAAGTTCATCATGGTTTACCTCGATGATATTCTTATTTACTCAAAGAAAGAGGAAGAGCATGCCGAACATCTTAGACTTGTGTTAGATAAACTCAGAGAGCCCGCCTTTATGCCAAGTTCTCCAAGTGTGAATTTTGGTTGCCAGAAGTGACCTATCTCGGCCACGTGATCTCTGGCAAGGGCATTGCCGTCAATCCCGAGAGAGTTCAAGCCGTTCTTGATTGGACTCCACCTGAAACGGTTAAGCAAGTTAGGAGTTTCCTTGGCCTAGCCAGTTATTGTCGCCGCTTCGTTGAGAACTTCTCCAAAGTGGCCAAACCTCACACGGAACTTCTCAAGAAAGATAAAAAGTTTGAGTGGTCCCCATAGTGTGAGCACAGTTTTCAGGAACTGAAAAGACGCCTGACTTCCGCTCCCATACTTGTGCCACCGGATTTCACTAAAGACTTTGTTATCTACTGCGACGCCTCACGACAGGGACTAGGTTGCATTCTTATGCAAGATCGCCATGTGATTACCTATGCATCTCGACAGTTGCATCCACATGAGGAAAATTATCCTACACATGATCTAGAGCTTGCAGCCATAGTCTATGCACTTAAGACATGGCGACATTACCTTCTTGGTAAATGTTGCGAGATTTACACCGACCACCAGAGTCTCAAGTATATTTTCACCCAACCAGAGTTGAACCTTAGGCAAAGACGTTGGTTGGAGTTGATCTCGGATTACGACTTAGGAATTGCCTACACCCCAGGCAAGGGGAATGTCATGGCTGATGCACTAAGTCGTAAGTCCTATTGCAACAATCTTATGTTGCAGCGGGGCCAACCATTTCTCCATGAGGAATTCTGTAAGCTTAACCTTCTCATTGCTCCTCGTGGATTCCTTTCTACCTTGGTGGCGAAACCTACTCTTGTGGATCATATCGTAGAAGCCCAGAAGCATGATACGGGGATTACCCAGATCAAGAGAAACATTGCCAAGGGCATTGCTGGTAGTTTCTCTATAGATGATCGATGAGGGAGTCCTAGATTAGGGGGTCTCCGGACAGCCAGACTATCTCCATTGGCCGGACTGTTAGACTATGAAGATACAAGATTGAAGACTTTGTCTCGTGTCCGGATGGGACTCTACTTGGCGTGGAAGGCAAGCTAGGCAATACGTATATGGATATCTCCTCCTTTCTAACCGACCTTGTGTTACCCTAACCCTCTCTGGTGTCTATATAAACCGAAGGGTTTTAATCCATAGGACAACAATCACAACATACAATCATACCATAGGCTAGCTTCTAGGGTTTAGCCTCTCTGATCTCGTGGTAGATCTACTCTTGTACTACCCATATCATCAATATTAATCAAGCAGGACGTAGGGTTTTACCTCCATCGAGAGGGCACGAACCTGGGTAAAACTTTGTGTCCCCTGCCTCCTGTTACCATCCGGCCTAGACGCATAGTTCGGGACCCCCTACCCGAGATCTGCCGGTTTTGACACCGACATTGGTGCTTTCATTGAGAGTTCCGCTGTGCCATCGCCACCAGGAAGGATGTCTCATCTCGTCTTTAAAGACGGCACTATCGCTGAGGGAGCTTTGGCTATCGGCCAAACTCTCCGGCTAGGTGGTTTTCTTACGACCGCCTGTTCGGCCGCTGCGCCGACGATGACTTCTCGGGTCATCGAAAGCAATCTTCATGTCAACTCGAAACTCGCCGAGCAGTTAGATCCAATGGAGCTCTCTTCCCTGAACGAGCTCTTGGATTGCATCGCCGCCCTGGGAGTCGCTACAGACTATGATCAGATTGGGCCTAAACCCAATCTGAGAGAGATTAACTCTCCCCAGGTCACCCATCACGTTGCAGTGGTGGAGGAACAATGCGGCAACCCTTCATCTATCTTAAGGACTAGATATGTCTGGATTCGGTCCCTCCAAGCCGGATACCCGCGGAGGGGAGGACGTCACTCAAGGCCTGAACCTAGAATCAGGCAGCAGGCTAGATTTATCAGAAAAAATCCAAGAATCCAAACTTTCGAGTTCGGAAACTCCTTGGCTCCTGAGTCTCAGATCGGGTGAGGATTCGGATTCAATCCCACCCACCCACCCAAACATACGCGATCTATCCCAAATTAGGCAAGAGCCCGAAGAAACAGTACACCATTACTGGGCCAGATTCCTCCTAGTCATGAACAGGATAAAGGACTGCCGCGAGGAAGACGCAATTTCATTCTTTTGCAATAATTGCACGGAC
>NC_041390.1:520511431-520589574 GCF_002162155.2 Triticum dicoccoides | reverse complement strand
ATTCGGATTCAATTCCACCCACCCACCCAAATATACGCGATCTATCCCAAATTAGGCAAGAGCCCGAAGAAACAGTACACCATTACTGGGCCAGATTCCTCCTAGTCATGAACAGGATAAAGGACTGCCGCGAGGAAGACGCAATTTCATTCTTTTGCAATAATTGCACGGACAAGGGAATCCTCAATGCCATAAGTCGCCGCGAAATTACACGCTTTGCCGACTTGGTGTCCATAGTACGAAAGTACTATGCGGTGGAAAGCGCCTGGAAAACCAAAATAAAATTTTGGGATAATCCGGCCTAGAATACAAACCCAGTCCGAAATAAAAGGGTGCATTATCACAATACACCTGGGTTAAGTACCAAAAAGCAAAAGCCCTCAACGGGGCAAGGAACCGTATTGGAGGGATGGCTCAACGGACCCTGCAAAATTCATAGTCCAACAGATGCAATACCAATGCACAGCCTTAGAGCATGTTGGATACTCCGGCAGGTGGCCAAAAGTGGTGAGGATCTACTCCTCCCAAAAATCATAGAGCACCATCCCGCGGACAACAATACGGTGTTAACGGTCTTTGAGACCTTCGCATCAAATAATAGACGCAAGCGAGCACTCCGCAGCATGGCCGAAATCTGCCACATAGCAGAAATAAATCCTTGGAGTGACACGGCTATTACTTTCAATGCCAGTGACGAACCCAAATTCCGAATAGCCCGAGCACCAGCCGCACTAGTCCTCAGTCCAATCGTGGACGGCTTTCGACTCACCAAGGTACTCATGGACGGCGGCAGCGGATTAAACCTCATCTATGAGGAAACTCTCCAAAAGATGGAAATAGACTGGAGCCGCATTGAGCACAGTAGCACAACCTTTCAAGGAATCATCCCCAGTCGGGAAGCACGCTGTGCCGGGAAAAGCACACTAGATGTGGTATTCGGCACGCCGGATAATTACAGGTCCGAAGAAATTACATTCCAAGTGGCCCTGTTCAGCAGCAGATACCATGCTCTACTAGGGCGGGAGGCGTTTACAACCTTCCAAGCCATACCCCATTACGGGTACATGAAGCTCAAAATGCCCGGGCCCAACGGAATCATCACTCTTGATAGTGATCCGGACATAGCACTCCGCACCGAAAATAAGACAGCCGCACTGGCCCTCGAGGCTATCCGAAGCCCTAGCGGCCAAGGAACTAACTGCGCTGCGCTCCACGGTGAACAGGGACGATGTGATACTCGATAAAAGATCCAAGTCCACCTCCTTTAAACCGACGGACGAAATAGTCAAATTCCAATTCCATCCAACGGACCCTACAAAAACAGCTTCCATCGGGGCACAATTAAACCCTGATGTTGATGCCGCACTGCGAGAGTTCCTACGCGAGAACTGGGACATTTTTGCCTGGCACCCTTCAGACATGCCAGGAATCCCACGCAAGCTGGCTGAGCACAGCCTAAATATCCTAAAAGGATTCAAGCCAGTCAAGCAGGCTCTTCGACGTTTCTCCGAGCCTAAGAGACAAGCCATGGGAGAGTAATTAGCCAAGCTATTGGAGGCCGGATTCATCAGAGACATAAAACATCCGGACTGGCTAGCAAACCTGGTGATGGTACCAAAGAAGGACAAATCCTGGCGCTTGTGCGTCGATTTTAAGGACCTTAACAAGGCCTGCCCAAAGGATCCCTTCCCCCTCCCCCGCATCGATCAAATCATCGATGCTACCGTAGGACATGATTCATTGTGTTTCCTCGACGCATACTCCGGCTACCATCAAATTAAAATGGCGGAGCCAGACCAAGGCGCAACGGCATTCATCACACCATACGGCCCATTCTGCTTCAACACAATGCCCTTCGGGCTCAAAAACGCTGACGCAACATATCGGCGCATGATTCATACATGTCTGGCAAACCAGATCGGCAAAACAGTGGAGGCATACATGGACGACGTGGTCGTTAAAACCAAGCATGTCGAAACTCTAGTAGACGACTTGACGTTCACATTCGACAACCTCCGAACATATGACATCAAGCTCAATCCGGAAAAATGCATTTTCGGCGTACCAGCCGGAAAGCTCCTGGGATTCATTGTCTCCAGTAGAGGTATTGAAGCTAATCCGGCCAAAATCTGAGCGTTTTCACAGTTGGCTACCCCAACAGACCTCAAACAAATACAAAAATTGACTGGATGCGTGGCGGTTCTAAGCCGCTTTATCTCCCGCTTGGGAGAAAAGGCATTACCCCTTTATCGCCTCCTCCGGCACACCGAACACTTCGAGTGGACGGATGCCGCCTCGGTCGGACTCAACGAAATAAAAGCCATATTGGCAACAAACCCAGTCCTGGCCGCGCCAAACATTGGCGGACCAATGCTATTATACATTGCGGCAACTCATCAAGTAGTAAGCGCAGTGCTCGTCATCGAGCGAGAAGCGGACGAACACAAATTCCCCCTTCAAAAGCCGGTTTACTATGTGTCCACTGTCCTTACTCCGTGCAAATCACGGTACCCGCATTATCAAAATATAGCGTACGCGGTATTTATGGCATCCTGGAAGTTGCGACACTACTTTCAAGAGTGTTCGATAACGCTAGCCTCGGAAGTATCACTTAACGATATTATAAACAACCGCGAGGCAACGGGACGGATTGCCAAATGGGCCATTGAGCTCCTCCCGTTCGACATAACCTACAAGCCACGGCGAGCTATCAAGTCGCAAGTTTCGGCTGACTTTGTTGCTGAGTGGACGGAAGCCGAACTCCCTAAAGAGTACGGCACATATTCAAACTGGATCATGCACTTCGACGGCTCCAAAATGTTGGCTGGTCTGGGGGCTGGCATCGTTTTGACGTCCCCAATAGGAGATACCGTCCAATACGTACTATAGATAATGTATACGGACTCCAACAACACGGCCAAATATGAGGCCCTTCTACATGGTCTCCGGATGGCAGTATCTATGGGAATTCAACGCCTAGAGGTGCACGGGGATTCGAACCTCGCGATATCCCAAATAAATGGAGACTTCGATGCCAAGGATCCAAAAATGGCAGCTTATCGCAATGCCGTCCTAAAAATGTCAGCTCGGTTCGAGGGGCTCGAATTTCACCATTTGGCTCGGGAAAACAATCAGGCGGCGGATATCCTCGCCCGCATCGGTGCAAAACGCAACGCGGTCCCTCCCAACATATTTCTGGAACGACTCTTCAAGCCATCCGTAGCATGGGAAGGGGACACCGGTAACAACAGTCCGGTCCCGGCCAAAATACCCGATACCGAACTCTCTAACACAATCGAAGGCTCCGCCACCGAAATAACACAATCAGCCCACAAAATAATGGCCATTATTGCCCCGTGGACAGAACCATTCCTGGCCTACCTAACTAGACAGGAACTTCCGGAGGACCAAAATGAGGCACGCTGCATAGTGCGGCGATCCAAGGCCTACAGGGTCCATGAGGGAGAATTGTACAAAAAAGTGCTACCGGAGTCCTTCAAAGGTGCATCTCCGGAGAGGAAGGGCGGAACCTTTTGGCAGAAATTCACGCTGGACTCAGCGGTCATCACGCCGCAGCCCGGGCTCTTGTAAGCAAGGCCTTCCGTACAGGATTCTATTGGCCAACGGCCCGGGCAGATGCACAGGACTTGGTCCAACATTGCGCCGGTTGCCAGCTCTTTGCAAATCAAAGCCACATGCCACCCACGGCCCTCCGGACAATCCCCATTACATGGCCCTTCGCGGTCTAGGGGCTTCACATGGTTGGACCCCTTAAAGGGGGAACCCACAAGAAAAAATACTTATTGGTCATGGTGGACAAATTCACCAAATGGATAGAGGCTAAACCGGTTAAAACAGCCGAATCCGGACCGGTGACAGATTTCATATCCGGGGTTGTACACCATTACGGCGTCCCCCACAGCATCATCACTGATAACGGCATGAATTTCACGACCGATGAGGTAAAACTCTGGTGCAGCAAAATGGGCATCAAGCTCGATTACGCTTCAGTCTATCACCCACAAACCAACGACCAAGTCGAACGAGCAAATGGTCATATAATGAGCGGCATTAAACCCAGATTAGTGCGCTCCTTAACGGAGTCTTACACGCACTGGTTAGAGGAGCTCGACTCCGTACTCTAGGGGCAGTGGACCACGCCGAATCATAGTACCGGATATACACCATTTTTATGGTGTACGGCGCAGAGGCAGTCCTGCCCTGTGACATAATTCATGACTCACCTCGAGTGCGCATGTACGAAGAAAGAGAAGCCGAGCTTGATCGGCAGACAGTCTGGACACTCTGGAGGAAGAGCGCGATGTAGCCAAAGCCAGTTCCGCATTTTACCAGCAACAGGCTCGCAGATACCAAAGCAGAGAAGTACGGGCCAAAACTTATAACATTGGCGAACTAGTTCTATGGCTGCCGGATAAGAAAAAGAACAAGCTCGAGCCCAAATGGGAAGGTCCCTTCATTATCGACCAAGTTCTGACCGATGGAGCATACCGACTGCGGGATGCATCGACTATTCGACTAGAGCCGAACCCATGGAACGCAGCCAGGCTTCGAAGATTCTACGCTTAGCACCAGACTCTATGTTAGTCCCCTCCCTTTGTCCATTTTCTGCATATGCATCATCTGTCTTGTTTCCCTTTACTTTCTTTTATTTCTCTAGGCCTTCAAGGGTCACCTTGTGCCTCACTCGTACATTACAGATGCGCTAGCCGCACTCTTCATACCTGGGGGCTTCTTTCACAGAAGCTTAAATTATTTACCTGGGCCTCACGCCCAACACATGTGTTATACTTTTGCATGTACCTTTTTTCACCATCATATGCATCGATATGACTTAAGTTTTGGCCAAGCTGGGTTGCCTGGCTCTTGTATTTATGCCCTACGTTCCCGTTAATTCGGCTAGGGCATAAGGGGGGCACCTCTGCGATTGTTACCGCCGGGTCAGCCGGACGTGTACCTCAGACTGGGTGAAGCCGAAAGCTAGTGTTCTTAAGAGAATATTCGGTCGGTGAACAAAATATGACTTTTGTTTATTATCCATATCTGCCCCCAGATGTTTTTTCCGCGCTTCTTGTCGCAGTCCGGACATGCACTTTAGGGCATGCCTACCCAGGGAAAGGAACCCTTAACGGAACTATTCTCTCTGGAAGATGTTTCTTACTACCCATGTAATATAACATAACTAGTTGGGCACTTGTCTTATAAAGCACTAATGACCCCTACGCCTGGTCTCCACGCATGCCCCGGTTCTTACATAACCGAGAGGGTATTCGGATACACTCCGGACTGTCGGGTCCCGAGGTTGAAGCGAAAAGGTCCGCCACGACAAACGATCTACAATCCAGCTAGAAGGCATCATACATGTCACTTTAAAATTACATAGTCAATTTGACTGGTTGAATTACTCTTCAATACCATCCAATAGGCTGTCTAGTCTACAGTCCTGTTGGGAATACTTTGCGGCCAATTCTACTTGGCCGTACACTAAACTCACAGGGATCTCCCTGCCATCAAGCCCCACAGGTCCGACTTCGGCCATGTGGTTCGGGTCAGCCTTCGTGTACCGTGTCTTCACCATTGCCCAGGCTTCCCTGGCGCCCTGACGGCAGGCCGATATCTTCCATAATCGGAAGCGCCTCCGTGCTCCCTTCAGCTTTTCTGCAAGCTCTCCAAGGCCTTCGGGTATGGAGACGGACAGCCACAAGGCCTGGGCGACGCCTTGCATCACCTGCCGAACTCGTTCGTGCAACTGTGCGAGCTCGGGAAGAAGATCACCCGTTGAACCAGGCATCTCCTCGGCAGGACGACCTGTTAGCATACCTACAGACATAACTCTATCAGCCAACTTCCTTGCCGAACTCTTTTTCAAAGTTCGTTCAAGCACTTACTAAATATGCCGTGTCGAAGCCGCCGATTCTACTTAACAGAGTCCGACAGTTGGGCACGAACATCTTTTAGTTCCACACCCAGCTTGGTGTTGGCATCTTGGAGATCATTCTTCTCCTGCCTCACCCTCGTAAGCACGCTCTCACAAGCCTTTAGCTGGCGTATGAGCTCTTGCTTATCCGGATTTACTCCAACGTCATCTGCAATTTTATCGTCAGATCGGCATATACGCCACAATCTAATATGATACTTATCATTCGAAGGATATGTTACCAGAGGGGGTCTCTTTGGTCTCCCCTGCTGCGGCCGGTGCGGCCTGAAGTTGGGCTTTGCACTCTTCCAGCTCCTGGGACAGTTGAGTATTCTTTTCTGTAAAAACCTGCATAACAAATGATCCTTAAATCAGTTATCCTAACTGTTTCAAGTCTCAGGGGCTACTGATATATGTAATCATCAAATTTTCTCACCCGTATGTCTTTTACATACTGCTCCGTGGCTCTGGCTAGACCATTTTCAGCGGCATGGAGGTGCGCGTATCCCGAGTTGAAGGCATCCAATGCCTCTTGGGAGAAACAAGCATCACGAAGGACAGTCTGGTGACGCCTGTGGTTCATGGCACTTTCCACCTCGGAATGGCTGGCGGACAGTTTATCCGCATCCTCTGTCGGAGGAGCACCAGGCACACGCCTTGTATTCGTTCCCGCCTTTGAATCCGGCCTTGGAGCCTAGCTTGTGGAGGCGCGATTGGTAGCCTCTCCGGGTATAGTCCGGCAAGCGCTCTTTTTCCTGGAAAAAAGGCATGGGTGTTAATATGCCTCTGAAAATAATATCTTGTAATAAAGACGGCGTGCCGTACCACTGCGCAGGTGTCTCAATCCGGACTACGGATCTTTTCAGCCTACCTGGCCTCGCGGCCCCTTGTTGGCTAGTTCCCATAGGCTCGGCCTTCTGCCCCGAGGACCTCCCCTACAAAACATGGCTGTTATACGGCAATCAAAAAAGCGCAAGGACGAAAACCTTTTTAAATGCTGGGACTTCGGTCTCAGTCACCTGTGAGGCTAGAACTAGCCCGGGGTAATCGGCCGTAATGGCCACCAAGGCGTTGTCATTACTCCATTGGTAAAATACCCCATCGATCAGCTTCACAGATATGTCCGGATCCTCCTGGGAGGCCGGGTCAAGGGACCATCCAGGGTCCTCGGGTTGTGGAGGAGGGCTGTTTATCTCCTTTACTGCCTGGCCAGCTCCTGCGATGAAATCGCTAGAATGAATTTTTAACTACGGGAATACGAAATGGATGGGTGATAAAATGTCTCCGCTTACCCAGCTCGGAGGATTGTACATAGAAAATCCGCCCTGCGGGTTGACACGAAGGAATTCCTCCTCTTCTCCCTTGTATAAAGTGGATAAGATCTTTATTAGATCGGCAGCCGATCCCGGCCCTTTGCGGCCGTGGCGGGTGGTGTCATCCTCCCCGTTAAAATACCACATGGGGTGGCCTCTATACTGAAGCGGCTGCACACCCCGCATGATGCATGTGGCCATGACCTCGATCATGGTCAATCTGGCTCATCAGGTAAAGAATGTCCCTGTCATCTTCCTCCAGGGAGCTCCATGGACGCCAGCTCCGGCGCTTCTTCAAAGGGGTGTTGTCAAACTCCGGAAGGCCGATCCGAATAGGGTCCGGGAGGGGGACATCTTCTATATAAAACCATTCTGAAGGCCAGTATTCAGACGTCTTCTTTGGGGTCTCGGACAGGTATCCGGTCCCAGCAATACGCCACACTTCGGCTCCGCCCACTTGATATATTGATCCCTTCTTAGAACGGGGCACAAGGCAGAACAGCTTCTTCCACAGAGCGAAATGAGCCTCACAGCCCAAAAATAACTCGCAAAGGGCTATGAATCCCGCGATATGGAGCAGGGAGGCAGGCTAAGGTTGTGCAACTGGAGGCCGTAGAAATCCAGAAGCCCCCGGACAAACGGGTGAATTGGGAATCCGAGCCCTGTTACCAAATAAGGGACAAGGCATACCCGCTCTCCCTTGGAGGGATTATGACGGCTCTCCACTTCCTCTCCGCCATTCTAGGTGGCAAGCCCGGCTCGAACCGGGACCAGGTACGCTGGGGGAAGAAATCCCTTGGACCGAAGCATCACCAATTTGCTGTGCGGGATGGAATATCTCTCCCAATCTCCTGGCTTGGAGCTAGGGGTGCGAGAGGAGGAGCTGTGTCGACCGGCCATGATGGAATGGATCTCTATCGGATGCGCTCCGATGAAGGCTCGCCAAGGGGGGATGGTGTGATTTGGATCTGAATCCTCGTCTTTTTAAATAGGTGGCTCATTCACACAGCTAGGGGGGTAAATATGAAAACACCCTGGCTCTTCACATTCGCTCGACACGTGGAAAGTGGCCATTATTGGGCGTGGAAGCCAAGGAGTACAAACATTCACAAGAAACCGGACATTATTTCGACAGGTACGCAAAATTTGGAGAGGAACCTGCCTTGCAAGGCCGAAGACAATACTGCGCGTCGGACTCATCGTCATTGAAGCCTGGTTCGGGGGCTACTGAGGGAGTCCTGGATTAGGGGGTCTCCGGACAGCCGGACTATCTCCATTGGCCGAACTGATAGACTATGAAGATACAAGATTGAAGACTTCGTCTCATGTCCGGATGGGACTCTACTTGGCATGGAAGGCAAGCTAGGCAATACATATATGGATATCTCCTCCTTTGTAACTGACCTTGTGTAACCCTAACCCTCTCCGATGTCTATATAAACCGATGGGTTTTAGTCCATAGGAGAACAATCACAACATACAATCATACCATAGGCTAGCTTCTAGGGTTTAGCCTCTTTGATCTCGTGGTAGATCTACTCTTGTACTACCCATATCAACAATATTAATCAAGCAGGACATAGGGTTTTACCTCCATCGAGAGGGCCCGAACCTGGGTAAAACTTCGTGTCCCCTGCCTTCTGTTACCATCCGGCCTAGATGCACAGTTCGGGACCCCGTACCCGAGATCTGCCGATTTTGACACTGACAATCAAGGTGTTGTTTTCTTCGGGAATCGCCTGGTGGTTCCCAAGAAGCAACATCTTCGGCAATTAATCCTTAAGGAGGCGCATGAATCTCCTCTCACGATTCATCCTGGTAGTACTAAAATGTATCAGGACCTACGCCAGAGGTTCTGGTGGACTAGGATGAAGAGAGAAATTGCTCAGTTCATTGCTAACTGCGATGTTTGTCGTCGCGTTAAGGCAGAGCATCAAAGGCCTGCTGGCACCCTTCAGCCTTTAGCTATTACTGAGTGGAAATGGGATAAAGTTGGTATGGACTTCATCACCGGCTTTCCCAGGACCAAGAAAGGGAATAATGCTATCTTCGTAGTCATTGATTGTCTTTCCAAACTGGCTCACTTCCTACCTGTTCGAGAGAGTATCACTACTAGTGAGCTCGCTGACTTATATATTTCTCGAATAGTGTCACTTCATGGTGTTCCACTAGAGATCAATTCAGACCATGGTAGTCTTTTCACTTCTCATTTCTAGGAGAGTTTCCAAACTTCCATGGGCACCCATCTTTCCTTCGGTGCCGCTTTCCACCCTCAATCAAGTGGTCAGGTGGAAAGGGTCAACCAAATTCTCGAAGACATGCTCAGAGCTTGCGTTATCTCATTCGGTATGGATTGGGAGAAGTGTCTTCCTTACGCCGAGTTTGCTTATAACAATAGCTACCAATCCAGCCTCAAGAAAGCTCCTTTTGAGGTTCTGTATGGACGAAGATGTCGAACACATTTGAACTGGTCAGAAACCGGTGAAAGACAATTCTTTGGACCGGATATGATCCAGGAGGCAGAAGAGCAAGTTCGCATCATTCGTGAGAATTTGAAAACAGCCCAATCTCGTCAAAAGAGCCAGTATGACCGTAGTCATAAGGAAGTGGCTTATGAAGTTGGCGACAAAGCTTACCTTCGGGTTACCCCTTTGAAGGGTACCCATCATTTCGGTATCAAGGGCAAGTTGGCTCCTCGTTACATTGGTCCTTTTCGCATTATCGCTAAACGAGGAGAGGTTGCCTACCAGTTGGAACTACCCCCACATCTTTCTCGAGTTCATGATGTCTTCCACGTCTCTCAACTCAGGCGTTGCTTCTCGGATCCCATCCGCGGAGTGGACCACGAAACGCTTGATCTCCAAGATAACCTCACATATCGAGAGTACCCTGTTCGCATTCTTGATCAAGCAGAGTGTGTCACTCGACATCATAACATCAACTTTCTCAAGGTTCAGTCGTCTCATCATTCCAAGAGAGAAGCTACCTGGGAGCGTGAAGATCGTCTTCGACTTGAGTACCCCACTTTCTTTTCGCCAACCCCTGAATCTCGGGATGAGATTCTTTTGAGTGGGGGCGAGTTGTCACATCCCTAGTTCTGGTATGACCTAGGCTAGCCTTCATGTTTGCATCATGTTTAAATTTCATTGAAATTTGAAATGGGGATTTGTGAAACCCTCAGAATCATTTTGGAAATGACCCAAATAAAAAATTGCTCCAAAAAGGTCCAAGAAAATGCTCATGTTGCTCTCTGAAAATATTTGACAGAGAAAAAAATCAAACCAACATTTTTAGGAGCTCATAAGTATTTATTTTGGGCATTTGGAATTAATGCAGTAATTATTTGCTTGGATATATATTGTTATATATAATAAATATTGTCCAAAAATTATGCCAGTAGTTGAGGAGCTCAGGAATAATACCACTAGCCACTGCAAAATTTGGCATAAGAAAATAAAATGGTTTAGTATTTTTATTAAACCAAACAAATGTCAGAAAAATAGAAAACAAAAAACAAAAAGGAGAGAGAGAGAGAGAAAGGAACCTCACCTGGCTTACCTAGCGCCTTTGGCCGTCCCGTTTCTGTTCTGGCCCAGCCCACCAGGGGCAGAGCCGTCTTCCTCCTCTTGCCAGTAGGCAGAGGGGAAGCGGTGCCCGACGCCGTGCACGCCGGCACGCAGCTGCCTGCCTGGCTCCTCCTCTTCGTGCTCAGACGTCGCCACGCACCCCCTGGATCTTTTCCCCTCTCTCTTGCTCACTCTCCTCCTCCCTAGCTCTCACCCACGCGACCACCGCACACAACCGGAGCCGCGGCTCGCCGTAGCCATGGCCACCGGCCACTCCACTCCCTGCCGATGAGTCCCCGAGCTCTGCATCGTCGTCCTCTTCATCCACGCCGAGCCAAGCAACCGGAGCAGAACCACAATGCCGTTCCCAGTGTTTTCTTCGACCTCGGTACCCGGAGGTCCTCGCCGTCGATTCACCTCATCTAGGCCTCCCCCGAGCTCGCGCTTGACGTCATCGAGACTGCTGTGAGCTCTCCTCCGTCTCCCCTCCTTCCCCGTGCTCGATTCTGTGCCGTAGCCCTGCTACCCGTCGCAACTGCGAGCGCCTCGCCGTCGGCCATGTCGCCGCCGTGGCCAGGGCCACCGTAGCTAGTGCCCGAGCACACCACCATGCTCAGTGCAACACCAGGAGGCTGTCGAGGCACTCCGTAGCCCCTGTCTTGCCCTACAGCCACATCCCGCCTGGAGCTATGCTTTGGCCACCACCTCGAGCTCGATTCCGGCGAGCTCCGGTCGTCCCTGCCTCTCCCACTTGCCCTAGAAGACACGGATGAGCCCTGGATCCTCGCCCGTGGTCTCCGTGGCCCATTTGGTCACCGGAGGACCAAATCCGAGGCCCTCCGCCGCGTTTGGCCTCACCGGCGTCGAGTCGCCGGCGGGTTTGACCCCGCTGACCAGGGGTTTGACCTCCCCTGGCTCGCTGACAAGTGGGCCAGGCCCGTGCTAATTTTAGTTAAGTGTTATTTAAACCTAATTAGCCTGCTGACACTGACAGTGGGCCCTGGCGCCTTAATCTTTTAGTTAAATCAGAAATAACCCCCTGTTTAACCTGTGACACTGACGGGTGGACCCCACACGTCAGGTTTGACCTGGTCAGCAGCCTTTGACTTACTGACGCAATGCTGCTGTCATGTTGACGTAGTAATGGTTTTCTGGATTTAAAATAAATCAGGAAAATCCAGAAAATGTTATAAACTTCAAAATTTCATAGAAATTCAACCGTAGCTCAGATTGAAATAATTTATATATGAAAAATGATCAGAAAAATTCAATCTATCCATCTGTACCATTTTTATGCATGAAAAACCAACCTATACATGTTGTATATATGAAAACATATAAATGACATATTTAAGAGCTTAATTTGGAGTTGCATTTGAACCATTGGTTCAAATGGTCATCAACCAAATAAATGCTAGATGCATTAACTCAAACAACATCACATACTCATGCCATGTTCATGCATCATATTGTTGCATATGCTTGTGTTTGATTTTCGACACCGTTCCTTCTCGATAGGTCCTGCTCCAAAGACCGATCCAGAGTACCTGTCAGTGGAGCAGTGCCCCCCTGTTGATCTACCAGGCAAGCAAACCCCCTTGTTCATTCCGATACAATCCTACTCTCTCGCTCCTGCTCTCATTTATTGCATTAGGACAACAACGATTCAACTGCTACTTTATGTTGCGGTAGTTGAACCCATTCCTCTGCATGACCTGTCATTGCCATAGTAAATAGTTAAAACCCGCTAGCATGTGTAGGAGTTGATTGAGCCATGTTGTGTTCCTACCATGCCATGCCTGCTATTGCTTAGAGTTATGTTAGGTCTGATTCATCGGGAATGAATTGGAGTGTTATGATATGTTCTGGTGCTGAGAGTTAAGCGTGTGAACACGTTTTGGTAAAGGTAGCGGTGAGAGGCTGTCACACCCTAGCTAGTTCAAGCATTAGAGTGTGCATCATGTTTAAATTCCTCTTAAATTTGAAATGGGGAAGACAGAACCCCCAGCACCCCCTGGAAACAACTAGGGTTTACTAAAATTATTTTCAATGAACCTGAAATGCCCTTCTAAAAAGTTCACTCTTTTTGTCTTGGGTTAGAACCTCTGGCAAAATTGGTGCACAATTTTCTAGGTCAACAGAAGGTCATTAAATTAAATCATAAGTATTTGAATTTGGGCATTTAAATGCTATAAAATAATTTAAATGCTCAAATAATTCTGGAAATAAGTGTGGGCTGTTGGAAATATTCTAAACAGAGCCCACAATTATTTTCAGGATTTTTGGAAACGTTTTAGTATTTCTAATAAAGCCCTAAAGTTATAGAATAAATAAAAATAGAAAAACAGAAATTAAAAGAGAGGGAGAGAACTTACCTGGCCGCAGCCCATCAGCCGGCCCACCTGGCGGCCCAGCACTGTGCTGGCCCATGCCAGCCAGCTGCTTAGTCCCCGCCAGGAAGGCAGAGAGCTGACGCCGGCGGGCGCGAGCTCGCCACGGCGCTAGCAGCTTGCCGCGTCACACGCCTGGACGCTGGATAGGCTCCACGTCGCCGCCCCGACCCCGCGGACACCTCACTCGCCCCCTGCCTCTCTCCCTCGCTCTCCCGCACCATGGCCGACGCACCTGCCGCCGTCTCACCGCCGTAGTCGCGCCCTCCGTCGTCCCCGCGCCGAACCACCGTGTCTAGAAGCTCCGCCGCCCTCCACTCCATCGAGCAAGCCGAGCCCCGAGCGCTCGGTTGCCCCGCAGCCTCTGCAACAACCTCGCCCGACTCCGCCATCGCCGGAGATCCTCTTCGTCGTCGCCACCGCATCAACTTGTCCCCGACGGCATCGTCCATTTCTACGTGACCGCCGTGAGCCCAGCTCCGTCCTTCCCCTCTCCATTAACCCCCTCCTGTACCGTGTGCATCGTACCACGCTCACCCGAGCACCCGCCGCCGCCGAGCTCGTCGCCGACGTGTCTCCGGCCACCCACCGGCCACACCATTGCGACCAACGCACTCACCGCACCCGCAGGAGCCCATAGCACCATTCCACGCGCCTCGCCGTGCCCCGCAGCCTCGGTTTCGGCCTCGCCCGAACTCCGGCGGCCGCCAAGGTCGTCACCGGTGACGTTTCCGGCCACCCTAGCTCCACCCACTGCCACCACTCGATGCGGCTTGCTCCCAGTTATGCGTAGATGCTCTCTGCCATCGTTTTGGTTGCCGGAGGACGAAACCCGCAGCCCTCCGCCGCATCTGGCCTCGCCGGCGGCTAAACACCGGCGAGTTTGACTTTGTTTGACCCCTGGGTGGGCCCAAGTTGACTCCCCTGCGTCTACGACAAGTGGGCCCCCCCTCTGCTAATTAACCCAGATTAATTTTAACTAAATTTAGTTAGTTTAAATAACTGTTGACACGCGGGACCCACTGTTCAGGTTGACTTGGACGTCCCCGTTGACCACTGACGTCACCCTGACGCAGTGCTGACACATTAATTCAATTACTGGATTTATTCTTTAATAAGAAATTCCAGAAAATAGTCAAAACTTCTAAAAATCATAGAAAATCAACCATAGCTCCAAATGCAAAGATTTATATATGAAAAATGATCAGAAAAATTCAATCTATCCATCTGTAATGGTTTCATGCATGAAAAAACAAGCTAACGATGTTGTTTAAACAGAATAAGGTAATGCACTAATAAGGCCATGTTTAATGAGCTAATATTTGAATCTTTGATTCAAATGAGTTCATCCCTTTCTGTTTTAGCTTGCATTAGGCCAAGACACTTTCATCTTGCCATGTCATAGCATGCATCATATTGTTGCATATTGCCATGTGTTGATTATGTTCGGTGTGACTTTCATGGTAGGTTCTGCCTCCGAGGAGAACCCCGATTATCCGTCTGAAGGGCAGTACCCTACTACCTCTACAACAGGCAAGCAACCCGTTAATCATGCCGATACAAACCCATGTTCTCGCTTCTGCTCTTCTTTACTGCATTAAGACAACGCGATTCAAACTGTTGTGTGCTACGGTAGTTGAACCCTTATCCTCTGCATGACCTGTCATTGCCACAGTAACTAGATGAAACCCACTAGCATGTGTAGGAGTTGATTGAGACAGTAACTGGGTCATGGGCTAGAGTGAAATGTTATGTCGGTAATGTGAGGGATGTGTTGAACATGTTTGGTAAAGGTATCGATGAGAGGCCATGTAGGAGTACATGGTGGGTTGTTTCATTGAGACCGTCCATAAGAACTGAGATCTGTATGTGTGATCTAAGATGCAGTTACTACCGTACATTAGGCCCGAAACCAATGGACCCTCTCGGCTTCTTAAATACCCTAGTACTCTGTCCAGGAGTTGCAAATAGTATCTGTTGTTTGTAGGTTATGTGTTGGCGGCCGCGCATAGCGCTGACCCTAGGGGTGGGCTATGTTGCGGTAGATACACCGTGGCACGGTGTACCGGTCACCCGTTTGGTGTCTCGGGAACCCTGTTCACATCGTTCGGGGCCGTATGTGGAAACCTCGGCGGGACTCCCTGTGGATGGAACTTGGATAGGCGATAAACCTGGAATAGGGACTTAAGTGTTTAGGTAGGCCGTGGCCGACACCCTCGCTGGGCTTCCGCTTGAAGGTTGCCGAGTACATGTCGTGTAAACAGCGGTAAGTGGTGAAAGCGTGTATGAAGAAGTATACCCCTGCAGGGTTAACATCATATATTCGAATAGCCGCGTCCGCGGTAAAGGACTACTGGGTTGCCTATACAGTTCATAGACAAGTTAATGGATACTACTAAAAGACTCAAGATAAGTGTGAGTACCGAGGATGGCCCTCTCGTAGGATGACGAGGGAGGATCCCCGATGGAGTATTGTGTTGGAGAGTAGTGGACTCGTGTGTGAAAACTATTTTACTAGTGGAGTTCCGTAGGATAGCTTAGCCAAGAGTCAAAGCGGGCTTGCTGCAATAACCTCACCACCTTCTTGCGAATGAGCATGTATAGTAGGTTCTGTTGTAAGACTTGCTGAGTACCTTGTACTCATGTTTGCTTATTTATTGTTTTCAGACGCCAACACTGCCCCCTCCGATGGGTTTTATGTAGACCTTGATGTCGACGAGTGACTAGCCACCCTGGTGGTGATCCCGGCCATGGAGGGCCCTATGTAGATAGACAGGCTTCGAGAAGCCTTCTTTCTTTCTAGTGTCTGTACTCAGACTAGTTGCTTCCGCTTGTGCTTGTATGATTGTATGACTTGAGTGTCGGGTCATGTGACTCCTATCTGTATGACCATGTTATGTATGGCTCTCTGGAGCCTTTAAATATAGTACTTGAGTTGTAGAGTTTTGTTGTGATGCCATGTTGTATGTACTCATATCAGGCATATTGTGTGTATGATTGAAATGCTTGGTATGAGTGGGATCCGACAATCTAGTTGTTTATCCTTGGCAGCCTTTCTTATGGGGAAATGTAGTCTAGTGTTCCTCGAGCCATAGTAGTCTGCTACAGCCCGGTTCACCGGAGTCCTGCTAGCCCAACACTACTGCTCAGGACTCTTGACTGGCCGGCATGTGATTCACGTCGTTCCTATGTCTGTCCCTTCGGGGAAATGTCACGCGGTGACATCCGGAGTCCTGTTCGCCCAGTGCTACAGCCCGGAATCACTCGCTGATGACCGACATGCTCGATGTGATTCATGTACGCCTGTCTCCATAGGTCTGTGCCACTTTGGGTTCATGACTAGACATGTCGGCCCGGGTTCTCTGTCATATGGATGCTAGCGACACTATCATATACGTGAGCCAAAAGGCGCAAACGGTCCCGGGCCATGGTAAGGCGACACCCGTGGGATACCATGCGTGAGGCCGCAAAGTGATATGAGGTATTACCGGCTAGATCAATGTGACTTGGGATCGGGGTCCTGACAGCGTTGGCATCAGAGCCGGACTGCCTGTAGGTTCGTTGAGCCAAACTGGTCGATGTCGAGTCTAGAAATGCTTTAGTTATATGTAGGGGAATTGATTGTGGGAGGGAATGTAAGGCTCTTTTACTCCTTTACCCTATGCCCTCTGATCTGAGTCATTCTCTTCTCATTCAACGTGGGTTAAGGACTAGGCTCTCTTCTTCTA
This sequence comes from Triticum dicoccoides, assembly GCF_002162155.2. Lineage (NCBI taxonomy): Eukaryota > Viridiplantae > Streptophyta > Magnoliopsida > Poales > Poaceae > Triticum > Triticum dicoccoides. The sequence goes on along the minus strand of NC_041390.1, from coordinate 520,572,642 downwards.
TCAGGTTCACGTGTTACTAATCCGTAGTAGCTTATAGGATTGTTGTTACAAGCCTCAGTGCAGTTTCTACTACTTTTAGTATGTTGCTAATTGAATTAGAACCTTGATATGATGTTGTTGAGTGGTATTGCAGACTGTTGTGGATGTCTCAAATCTTTTTCTGAGCATTTACAGCTGTTATGCTGTCCAATTTTCCCTAGAAATTCTAATGTCTTTGCATTGTGGTTGTGCTTTCAGATGGCCAACCGTGCTCAAAACCAAGTGGTTCGCCTGACCCGGTGCCTCGACGTGCCCGGTCATACGGCTATGTTAGTCCAGGTAATGATCGAGACGGGTTACCGTTGGTATCCCGAATACACCATCGAAGAGCAATTCCGAGACTTTAATCAAAACCAATATTTCTGCACTGTCAGGATATTTCCTTCTTATCCTAGATCTACCGAGCCCCTTCACTGTTCCTATGGACTCGGGGTTACTATTGAGATGGCTGTGCAGGATGCTGCCTATTCCATGATGACCATCATGCGAGTCCGTACTGGCCTGCTTCGGAACACCGACTTCCATTACATGCCAGCTTCACTTCCGGGAGCGCAAGGGTATCTTCAGGCTATCTATGCTGACTCCACTCAGGAGGTCTCATTAACTCGTACCACTGCCGAGATGCTCGAAGATAAGGACCGAGAGAATCAGGCCTTGAGGTTGGAGCTTTTCAATACCCGTGCTGATCATTGGGCCACATTGACTCGGTTTGCACATGCAGTGCAAGCTGGATGTATGGATACAAGGGATCTGTATCCTGTGAGATCTGCTCTGCCAGACATGGTGGATTGGCGTGATGTGGGAGGCATCACCCCACCCCGTGGTCCCCGCAGGCCACCGTTTGTTGGTCCAAGACCTCATCCTAGCCCCTATGGTCCACAAGCTCCTAAGGACCGTCTGTTCACGGATGATCACGTTGAACTTCCAGGCTATGGAGGTGACTTCTATGAGGACTACTACGGAGCTGTCTGAGTTAGTAGTAGTACCACTAGTATTGTAACAGTTGTATCTCCACTGTCCTGTGTGATTGTGGAATATGACCTTGTGTGTAATCAATTCCGGAGGTGTAGAAAAATAATGTATAGGAGCTTGGAATGCCTCCGATGAGATGTAACGTATTTCATCATAGTTGTACTGTAGCTTGGGCTTGTACTAAACTATGTATGATGTGTATGACCGTTGGTATATATATGGCAGTTTTATATTACCATGACATACGGATGAACATCTCTGCATTCCGTGTTATCCATTACATTCTGCACTTCCTTGCTAAGTTTGAGCCATCCTTATCTAAACCGTTGTCTTGTTTTCTCCTAGGATGGTCAACACCCGCAGCAACCCTGCTGCCCCGGAGCAAGGGGAAGCCAGTGCAGCTAGGGGTGAAAATCTGCCTCACCCGCCTTCTCTGGCCGAAGTAATGCTGGAGGCGGAAAGAAACAAGCGTGAGACTAACCGCCTGCTGGAGCGGATTGAGCAGAACACTGCACGCCATCCGCAAAATGACTTGGTGTCAATCAATGACTTTATCAAGCTGTACCCACCAAAGTTTAACCATTCCATCGAGCCCCTCGACGCGGATGACTAGCTTCGCAGCATCACCCATAAGCTACGTTCTACCAACGTAGCCGAAGCCGACAAGGTTACCTACGCTGCCTACCATCTCGAAGGCCCTGCTAGCCTCTGGTGGGAAAACTTTGAAGCTATGCGCCCGGTCGGCCAAATCATTACTTGGGCTGAATTCAGTGAGGCTTTCCGTGAGCATAACATTACGGAAGGTCTCATGGATAGCAAGAGGGAGGACTTCTGCAATTTCACCCTAGGAAGACTGACTGTGGATGCATATAGTCGTGAATTTGGGAATCTGGCATGTTATGCCCCTGAAGAGGTATCTACTGACGCTAAGAAGTAGGCAAGGTTCCGCAAGGGACTTAGCCCTATGCTTCGCCGCGATCTTCGTCTGCACGAGTGCACCTCCTTTCAGAAGTTGGTCAATAAGGCCATCAGTGCTGAGACAGGCCAGACTGATTATGACGCTTCACGCAAGCACTCCCGTGATTTTGGCTCTTCATCCGGCTCTGGAGCTCAGAAGCGCCGGGTGTGGATCCCAAGCATGGCACTGCCACCCAGGTTCATCCCAAGGCCATCCTTTGAGGCGCCTCGTCCCAACCAGCAATTTGCACCGCCTAAGCCCTATGGTGGCCCCGCTGCTAATGCTGCTCCACGCCCCAATGTGGTGACATGTTTCAAGTGTGGAGAGCCGGGTCACTATAGCCGAGAGTGTCCCCAGAACAACAACCCCAATCAAACTGGAAAGTCCGTTGGCCGTGGTAAGCCCGCGGGAAAGACATTCTACGCCAAGCCGGTCACTACTACACGTGGCCATGTAAACTATGTTTCAGCCGAGGAGGCTCATGAGGATCCTAACGTCGTCCTTGGTACGCTCCTTGTTAACTGCCATCCGGCATCTGTTCTTTTCGATACTGGAGCATCTCATTCATTCATATCCGAGAACTATGCTCGATTGCATAACACGACATTCTGTGACTTGCCCTCTACCATGGAAATTCAAACCCCTGGCTCTAGATGGCAAACTTCTAGAGTAAGCCATGGGAACGAAATTCTTGTCGACAGACTTGTCTTCCTTGCATCCTTAATAGCTCTCAAGTCCTCGGACATAAACATCATTTTGGGTATGGACTGGATGTCCGCTCATTATGCTAAGATTGATTGTGCCACTAGAACCGTTCAACTTACTCACCCATCGGGCAAGACAGTCAATGTCTTAACTCGAGTGGCCAAGCGCCAGCTTTACTCCCTAAATGCCAACCCCCCTTCCAGACCTTGAGGATGTTCCAGTAGTCCGAGATTTTCCGGATGTCTTTCCAAAAGAATTGCCAGGTGTTCCACCTGACAGGGATGTCGAGTTTGTGATAGACCTTGTTCCAGGAACTGTTCCAATTTCTAGAAGACCCTACAAGATGGCACCCTTAGAACTAGCCGAGCTTAAGAACCAACTCGATGAGTCCTTGAAAAAGGGTTTCATCCGTCCTAGTTCCTCTCCTTGGGCTTGCCCCGTCCTCTTCGTCAAGAAGAAGGATGGAACGGATCGAATGGTTGTAGATTACCGATCTGTCAACTTGGTCACCATCAAGAACAAGTATCCGCTTCCCAGGATCAACGATCTGTATGATCAGCTCCCTGGATCCTCAGTCTTTTCCAAGATGGATTTGAGGTTAGGCTACCATCAGATCAAAATTAGAAACGGGGACATTCCCAAAACGGCCTTTGTTACTCGTTATGGCCAATACGAGTCCACCGTTATGTCCTTCGGTTTAACCAATGCCCCAGCTACCTTCTCCTGGTTAATGAACTCGGTCTTCATGGAGTATTTGGATAAATTCGTCGTAGTATACCTCGATGACATACTCATCTACTCCAAGAATGAAGAGGAACATGCCGAACATCTAAGGCTGGTATTGATGAAACTTTGAGAGCATCGCCTTTATGCCAAATTCTCCAAGTGTGAATTCTGGTTGCCAGAAGTGACCTATCTAGGCCATGTAATCTCTGGTAAGGGTATTGCTGTCAATCCCGAACGAGTTCAAGCCGTCCTTGATTGGACTCCACCTGAGACGGTCAAGCAAGTTCGAAGCTTCCTTGGCTTAGCGAGCTATTGTCGCTGCTTCGTCGAGAATTTCTGCAAGGTTGCTAAACCTCTAAATGAACTCCTCAAGAAAGATAAAAAGTTCGAGTGGACTCCACAGTGCGAGTTCAGCTTTTAGGAACTGAAAAGATGCCTGACATCTGCTCCCGTACTGGTACCACCAGATTTCTCCAAGGACTTTATTATCTATTGCGACGCCTCGCGACAAGGACTAGGTTGCATACTCATGCAAGATCGTCAGGTAATTGCCTATGCTTCACAGCAATTATACCCACATGAGGAAAATTGTCCCACGCATGATCTAGAGCTTGCAGCTGTAGTCCATGCACTTAAAACTTGGCGACATTACCTTCTCGGTAATCGTTGCGAGATCTTCACCAATCACCAAAGCTTGAAATATATCTTCACCCAACCAGATTTGAATCTCAGGCAAAGACGTTGGGTCGAGTTGATCTCGGATTACGACTTAAGAATAACTTACACCCCGGGCAAAGCCAATGTCATGGCTGATGCGCTAAGCCGTAAGTCCTATTGTAACAACTTGATGTTACAACAAAGTCAACCACTTCTCCATGAGGAATTTCGTAAGCTTAATCTTCACATTGTTCCTCGAGGATTCCTATCCACCCTAGTGGCGAAACCTACCCTTATGGATCAGATCATCAAGGCACAGAAGGTAGATCCGAGAATCTCCCGTATTAAGAGAAACATTAAGAAAGGAGTCGCGAATTGTTTCTCCATTGATGATCAAGGTGTCATATACTTTGGAAATAGCCTAGTGGTTCCAAAGGCACGAAACCTGAGGCGGCTGATCCTTAAGGAAGCTCATGAATCCCCTCTCACCATTCATCCCGGTAGTACTAAAATGTATCAAGACCTACGCCAGAGGTTTTGGTGGACTAGGATGAAAAGAGAAATCTCTCAATACATTGCTAGCTGCGACGTCTGTCATCGTGTTAATGCAGAGCATCAACGGCCTGCTGGCACCCTTCAACCTTTGGCTATTCCCGAGTAGAAATGGGATAAAATCAGTATGGATTTCATCACTGGGTTTCCCAGGACCAAAAGAGGGAATAATGCCATCTTCGTCGTGATCGACCGTCTTTCCAAAGTAGCCCACTTTCTACCTGTTCGTGAGAGTATCACCGCTAGCCAGCTAGCCGATTTATACATCTCCCGAATAGTGTCTCTTCGTGGTGTTCCATTGGAAATTAACTCAGACCGTGGGAGTCTCTTCACCTCTCAATTTTGGGAAAGTTTCCAAAATGCTATGGGAACTCGTCTCTCTTTTAGTACCGCCTTCCATCCTCAATCAAGTGGTCAAGTAGAGCGAGTCAATCAAATTCTGGAAGATATGCTCCGAGCTTCTGTCATCTCGTTCGGAATGAGTTGGGTGAAATGCCTTCCATTCGCGGAGTTTGCTTATAACAATAGTTATCAAACTAGCTTGGGCAAGGCTCCTTTCGAAGTTCTCTATGGACAAAAATGTCGAACGCCTCTTAACTGGTCAGAAACCGGGGAAAGACAACTCTTTGGCCCGGATATGATTCAGGAAGCAGAAGAGCATGTTCGCGTTATTCGTGAGAAATTCAAAACAGCCCAATATCGTCAAAAGAGTCAATATGATCGTAAACATAAGCCTATGACTTATGAAGTCGGCAAGAAGGCTTACCTTCGGGTTACTCCGTTAAAGGGAACCCATCGTTTCGGTATCAAAGGCAAATTGGCTCCTCGTTACATTGGACCCTTTCGCATTCTTGCCAAACGAGGAGAAGTTTCCTACCAATTGGAACTACCTTCACATCTTTCCAGAGTTCATGATGTCTTCCACGTTTCTCAACTCAGGCGTTGCTTCGCGGATCCTATCCGTGGAGTGGACCACGAAACGCTTGATCTACAGGATAACCTCTCATATCGGGAATATCCCGTTCGTATCCTTGATCAAGCTGAGCGTACCACTCGACGTCACAATATCAAGTTTCTCAAGGTTCAATGGTCACACCATTCTGAGAAAGAATCCACTTGGGAAAGGGAGGATCGTCTTCGACTCGAGTACCCCACCTTCTTTCCGGAGGATCCTAAATCTCGGGACGAGATTCTTTTGAGTGGGGGTGAGTTGTCACACCCTAGCTAGTTCAAGCATTAGAGTGTGCATCATGTTTAAATTCCTCTTAAATTTGAAATGGGGAAGATAGAACCCCCAGCACCCCCCTGGAAACAACTAGGGTTTACTAAAATTATTTTCAATGAACCTGAAATGCCCTTCTAAAAAGTTCACTCTTTTTGTCTTGGGTTAGAACCTCTGGCAAAATTGGTGCACAATTTTCTAGGTCAACAAAAGGTCATTAAATTAAATCATAAGTATTTGAATTTGGGCATTTAAATGCTATAAAATAATTTAAATGCTCAAATAATTCTGGAAATAAGTGTGGGCTGTTGGAAATATTCTAAACCGAGCCCACAATTATTTTCAGGATTTTTGGAAACGTTTTAGTATTTCTAATAAAGCCCTAAAGTTATAGAATAAATAAAAATAGAAAAACAGAAACTAAAAGAGAGGGAGAGAACTTACCTGGCCGCAGCCCATCAGCCGGCCCACCTGGCGGCCCAGCGCTATGCTGGCCCATGCCAACCAGCTGCTTCGTCCCCGCCAGGCAGGCAGAGAGCTGACGCCGGCGGGCGCGAGCTCGCCACGGCGCTAACAGCTTGCCGCGTCACGCGCCTGGACGCTGGATAGGCTCCACGTCGCCGCCCCGACCCCGCGGACACCTCACTCGCCCCCCCGCCTCCCTTCCTCGCTCTCCCGCACCATGGCCGACGCACCTGCCGCCGTCTCACCGCCGTAGTCGCGCCCTCCGTCGTCCCCGCGTCGAGCCACCGTGTCCAGAAGCTCCACCGCCCTCCACTCCATCGAGCAAGCCGAGCCCCAAGCGCTCGCTTGCCCCGCAGCCTCTGCAACAACCTCGCCCGACTCCGCCATCGCTGGAGATCCTCTTCGTCGTCGCCACCGCATCAGCTCGTCCCCGACGGCGCCGACCATTTCTACATGACCGCCGTGAGCCCAGTTCTGTCCTCCCCCTCTCCATTAACCCCCTCCTGCCCTGTGTGCACCGTACCACACTCACCCGCCGCCGCCGAGCTCGTCGCCGACGTGTCTCCGGCCACCCACCGGCCACACCATTGCGACCAACGCACTCACCGCACCTGCAGGAGCCCGTAGCACCATTCCACGCGCCTCGCCGTGCCCCGCAGCCTCGGTTTCGGCCTCGCTCGAACTCCGGCGGCCGACAAGGTCGTCGCCGGCGACGTTTCTGGCCACCCTAGCTCCACCCACTGCCACCACTCGATGCGGCTTGCTCCCAGCTATGCGTAGATGCTCTCTGCCGTCATTTTGGTTGCCGGAGCACGAAACCCGCAGCCCTCCGCCGCATCTGGCCTCGCCGGCGGCTAAACGCCGGCAAGTTTGACTTTGTTTGACCCCTGGGTGGGCCCGGGTTGACTCCCCTGCGTCTATGACAAGTGGCCCCCCCTCTACTAGTTAACCCAGATTAATTTTAACTAAATTTAGTTAGTTTAAATAACTGCTGACACGCGGGACCCACTGGTCAGGTTGACCTGGACGTCCCCGTTGACCACTGACATCACCCTGACGCAGTGCTGACGCATTAATTCAATTACTGGATTTATTCTTTAATAGGAAATTCCAGAAAATAGTCAAAACTTCTAAAAATCATAGAAAATCAACCATAGCTCCAAATGCAAAGATTTATATATGAGAAATGATCAGAAAAATTCAATCTATCCATCTGTAATGGTTTCATGCATGAAAAAACAAGCTAACGATGTTGTTTAAACAGAATAAGGTAATGCACTAATAAGGCCATGTTTAATGAGCTAATATTTGAATCTTTGATTCAAATGAGTTCATCCCTTTCTGTTTTAGCTTGCATTAGGCCAAGACACTATCATCTTGCCATGTCATAGCATGCATCATATTGTTGCATATTGCCATGTGTTGATTATGTTTGGTGTGACTTTTGTGGTAGGTTCTGCCTCCGAGGATAACACCGAGTATCCGTCTGAAGGGCAGTACCCTACTACCTCTACAACAGGCAAGCAACCCATTGATCATTCCGATACAAACCCATGTTCTCGCTTCTGCTCTTATTTACTGCATTAAGACAATGCGATTCAAACTGCTGTGTGCTACGATAGTTGAACCCTTATCCTCTGCATGACCTGTCATTGCCACAGTAACTAGATGAAACCCACTAGCATGTGTAGGAGTTGATTGAGCCATGTATGTGATTCCTACCTTGCTATGCCTGCTATGCTTAGAGTTGCGTCAGGTCTGGTTCATCTGGGTGATGGGCTAGAGTGAAATTTTATGTCGGTAATGTGAGGGATGTGTTGAACATGTTTGGTAAAGGTATCGATGAGAGGCCATGTAGGAGTACATGGTGGGTTGTTTCATTGAGACCGTCCAAAAGAACTGAGATCTGTATGTGTGATCTAAGATGCAGTTACTACCGTGCATTGGGCCCGAAACCAATGGACCCTCTCGGCTTTTTAAATACCCTAGTACTCTGTCCAGGAGTTGCAAATAGTTTTTGGTGTTTGTAGGTTATGTGTTGGCGGCCGTGCGTAGCGCTGACCCTAGGGGTGGGCTATGTTGCGGTAGATACACCGTGGCACGGTGAACCGGTCACCCATTTGGTGTCTTGGGAACCCTGTTCACATCGTTCGGGGCCGTATGTGGAAACCTCGGCCGGACTCCCTGTGGATGGAACCTGGATAGGCGATAAACCTGGACTAGAGACTTAAGTGTTTATGTAGGCCGTGGCCGACACCCTCGCTGGGCTTCCGCTTGAAGGTTGCCGAGTACATGTCGTGTAAACGACGGTAAGTGGTGAAAGCGTGTATGAAGAAGTATACCCCTGCAGGGTTAACATCATCTATTCGAATAGCCGCGTCCGCGGTAAAGGACTACTGGGTTGCCTATACAGTTCATAGACAAGTTAATGGATACTACTAAAAGACTCAAGATAAGTGTGAGTACCGAGGATGGCCCTCTCGTAGGATGACGAGGGAGGATCCCCGGTGGAGTATTGTGTTGGAGGGTAGTGGACTCGTGTGCGAAAACTATTTTACTAGTGGAGTTCCGTAGGATAGCTTAGCCAAGAGTCAAAGCTGGCTTGCTACAATAACCTCACCACCTTCTTGAGAATGAGAATGTATAGTAGGTTCTGTTGTAAGACTTGCTGAGTACCTTGTACTCATGTTTGCTTATTTATTGTTTTCAGACGGCAACACCGCCCCCTCCGATGGGTTTTAAGTAGACCTTGATGTCGACGAGTGACTAGCCACCCAGGTGGTGATCCCGGCCATGGAGGGCCCTATGTAGATAGACATGCTTCGAGAAGCCTTCTTTCTTTCTAGTATCTGTACTCAGACTAGTTGCTTCCGCTTATGCTTGTATGATTGTAAGACTTGAGTGTCGGGTCATGTGACCCCTATCTGTATGAACATGTTATGTATGGCTCTTTGGAGCCTTTTAATATAGTACTTGAGTTGTAGAGTTTTGTTGTGATGCCATGTTGTATGTACTCATATCGGGCATATTGTGTGTATGATTGAAATGCTTGGTATGAGTGGGATCCGACAATCTAGTTGTTTATCCTTGGCAGCCTTTCTTATGGGGAAATCTAGTCTAGTGTTCCTCGAGCCATACTAGTCCGCTATAGCCCGGTTCACCGGAGTCCTGCTAGCCCAACACTACTGCTCAGGACTCTTGACTGGCCGGCATGTGATTCACGTCGTTCCTATTTCTGTCCCTTTGGGGAAATGTCACGCGGTGACATCCGGAGTCCTGTTAGCCCAGTGCTACAGCCCGGAATCACTCGCTGATGACCGACATGCTCGATGTGATTCATGTATGCCTGTCTCCATAGGTCTGTGCCACTTTGGGTTCACGACTAGCCATGTCGGCCCGGGTTCTCTGTCATATGGATGCTAGCGACACTATCATATACGTGAGCCAAAAGGCGCAAACGGTCCCGGGCCATGGTAAGGCGACACCCGTGGGATACCGTGCGTGAGGCCGCAAAGTGATATGAGGTGGTACCGACTAGATCGATGTGACTTGGGATCGGGGTCCTGACAGAGGCCATGTAGGAGTACATGGTGGGTTGTCTCACTGGAACCGTCCCTAAGAACTGAGTTCTGTGTATGTTGTCCGATGACTAGATACTACCACACATTGGGTTCCGGTAACTCGACCCCTCTCGACTTATTAGCCAACTTGATCTCTGTCCAGGAGTTCCAAATAGTTTCTGGTGTTTGTAGGTAGTGCTATTTTTCTACCGAGTGGCACCCGGCAGGGTGGACTTCGGACAGACTAGGCACCATGGCCTGGTGTACCGAGTGGCACCCGGATGGTGGGCTCGGGAACCCTGTACACATCGTTTGGGGCCGTGAGCGAAACCCCGGCCGGATCTCCTTGTGGATGGAACCCGAATATGCGATAAACCTGGACTAGAGTCTTGTGTGGTTAGTCAGGTCGTGGCTGACACCCTCGGCAGGCTTCCGCTTGAAGGTTGCCGAGATACATGACGTGTATATGGTGATAAGTGGTGAGAGCATGTGTGAAGAAGTACACCCCTGCAGGGTTATCATGATCTATTCGAATAGTCGTGTCCTCGGTTATGGACTTCTTGGATGCTTACATGGTACATAGACAACTTAAAGTGGATACTCTAAAATGCTCAAGACAAGTGTGAGTGCTATGGATGGCCTTCTCGTGGAAAGACGGGGATGAATCCATAGTAGTGTATTGATGTGGTGATTAGTGGACTCGTGTGCGCTGCCTCACCTCAAAGAAGTTTCTCGTTGTCGTAGAATAGGATAGCCACTGAGTCAAAGCTGGCTTGCTGCAACTAAACCCCACATTACCTTCTTGATACAAATGCATGTATGATAGGATCTGATGTAAGTCTTGTTGAGTACCTTTGTACTCACGTTTGCTTTATTTATGTTTTGCAGGTGAGACATCTGTCTCACTAGTAGTACCGCTTGGACTTCGACGAGTAGCTTGTTACCTCAGCTACGATCTTGTACCCTCGGGAGGGACTTGTAGATAGTCAGGCTTCTCGGCCTTTTTCTTTTGTAGTTGTCTGTACTCAGACATGTAATGCTTCCGTTGCTTGTATGCTCTGAATAATGGGTCATGTGACCCTGTTTGTATTTAATGCTATGTGGCTTTTCTCGGCCTTTATCTATATGAGTTTGCGTTATGTTGTGATGCCATGTTGTACAACACATACTTGCATGTTATGCGTACGTGTAACATGTATTGCTATGTGTGGGATCCGACCCTGCCGCTAGTTGTCTATCCTTGGTAGCCTCTCTTATGGGGAAATGTAGTCTAGTGCTTCCACCGAGCCATGGTAGTCCGCTACAGCCCGGTTTACCCAGAGTCCTCCTAGCCCAGCACTACTGGTCCATAACACTTAGACTGGCCGGCATGTGATTCACTTCATTCCTGTGTCTGTCCCTTCGGGGAAATGTCACGCCGTGACATCCGGAATCCTGTTAGCCCAGTGCTATAGCCCGGATTCGCACGCTGCTGACCGACATGCTCGAAGTTGATTCATGTATGCCTGTCCCCGTAGGTTAGTGCCACTTTGGGTTCACGACTAGTCATGTCGGCCCGGATTCTCTGTCATATGGATGCTAGCGACACTATCATATACGTGAGCCAAAAGGCGCAAACGGTCCCGGGCCATGGTAAGGCGACAACCGTGGAAATACCGTGCGTGAGGCCACAAAGTGATATGAGGTGTTACATGCTAGATTGGTGTGACTTAGAATCGGGGTCCCAACACTTCTCTTTTAATTTATATATATATATATATATATATATAGGGTCGCGCTATTCGTCACCCTAGGTGAGGAATAGTTATTCTTCACCCCCTTCTATTTTACCATCAATGCACTTTAATTTTACGTTTCGTAAGTTTTGTCTTATTTCCGACACAAAAAGAGACCATAATAAAATATATAATCGCCGTAAAAATATTTTATGTTATGTAAAATTACAAACGTAAAAACATAGTCTAAAATACACATAAATTGCAAATTTTCTTGTCTTATGACCTATATTTTTATTTTCTTATGTCAAATTTTACATCGTGAATCAATAGGAATGTAACTATTTGAATTCCAAACGTAATTTAATTATGAAATGATCGTAAGATTACCTCGGGTGAAAAATAACTTATTCTGCACCCTGGGTGATGAATAGTAACACCGTTCTACCATTTTCTCACTACAAGTATCCAGCCTCACCGTTCTACCATTTTCTCTAGAACAACGATGTACAACTTTGACGGAACACTGACCGCCAGTGCTACACCTGAGGTACACCATTGTATAATCCACATGCCAAACCATGAGTAGAGTACCAAGCTATTATGTTTCAAAATTTATTTGGAAGAGCATGTGTTTTGGGTTTTATACTTCACCATGATCTTTTACTGTGTGCCTGCCACCATAGCTTCTATCGTCATTAACTTGCCATATACAAATAGTCTGCAGAATTTACAAACAAGAGTGAAATCAATAGTGATGAGTGATGATTATGGTATGATTGCCGGATTAATAATTCAGAGCAAGAAAGCTATTTTACTGGAAAATTTGCTCCTGCGCTCTTCACCGTGGTCACACCCCCGTCCATGCCGCTCTTTTCCCTAAACACCCATGAGAGTGCCGCCATGCTGCGAGGGGAGCAAGTCGAGGTGCATATGCGTGCTGCAAAAATGGAGGGTGTCACCGACTCGAATGTTTTTTCCTACTAAAGCACGTCATTAATGGGTGTTGGACATGGACTCCACATGGAACGCTCGCTTTGCCACATCAAAGACGGCCTCAAGCCCCTATACAGATGTATCCAATCTTGCCATTCTACAATTTTCTCTGGAAAAACGATGTACAACTTCGACGAAACAGGACCGCCAGTGCTCCACCTGAGGTACGCCACTGTATAATCCACATGCCAAACCATGAGTAAAGTAGCAAGCTATTCTGTTTCAAAATTTATTTGGAAGAGCATGTGTTTTGGGCTTTATACTTCACCATGGTCTTTTACTTTGTGCCTGCAACCACACCTTATGTTGTCATTACATAGCCATATACATATAGTCTGCAGAGTTTACAAACAATTGTGGAACCAATATTGATGAGTGATGATTATGGTATGATTATCGGATTAATAATCCATAGCAAGAAATATATTTTACTGGAAAAGTTAAATCTAATATTAACAATAGTGCGAATGTACTTCACCTGCAAATTGTTCTTATCATTCTATCATTCTAGAGGTTATATAAGACACAAAATCACACCGCTGGTAACACTACTAATAGCAGGTCAAATCTTCGTGCTGCAACAGTTAGGCATGTAGTATGCAAGTTTAGAGATGGATATACCAAGTTTACTATGAACTAAAGCATGACAGGTTTGACAAACAACACACATTTGTATTAATTCGTCAGTTCATTAGATATGATCTGCAAGAGTTGTCTGTGATGTATATGTTATGGATCAGCGCACAGGTAGTTAATTTGTCTTTGTTGCCATTTAGTAAATTCAAGCCCTTAATATGATGCTCTGAATGTCACACAGAGTTAGTTTCAGATTGGTAGTGCATCTCACAGTGATTTTTATAACTGAAGTTGATCATAATCACTGTGTACAGAGCATTTCAATGTGCTATTCAATAAATTATAGAAATTAGAAGTATGCCTATTATTGTAACATATTGTAGTAAGGTAGTGCCACTTCCAAGTATCAAATGTATTTTATGTCCTGACAAGTTTTTCCTTAAATGTATACTACAAAGGGATCAGTACTGATTAATTAGCAATTTACTATGTTACAGAATAAACTTCTCACGAGTGAAATTACTTCTGGTGTTGCAATGTAGCTAGATTGGAGAGAAACATGATAGCATCTTAATAATCCACTAAGGTATTTGACGAGCTCCATTGCATAATTTATAGAGAAATCATAGAGCTTTTTCTTGAATCCATCAAAAATTGTTTCGCTCCCAGTATGTAATTTGTACAAGAATCATGGAGTGCTTATGCATGCTTGCCTTTTGTTGACAACATAATTTTTTAAGTAAACTAAAATGACATGTATTTTTTACTCATAATGGTGAACCTAGTGGATAAAGGTGTGTACTGTGATAAAGTTGTACTTCAGACTATTATTTTCGTTTGTGGAGAATAGACAAATTGTGGAAAGCCCATGGCAGCCATCGATTTTATTACCTGCTCCGAGTAGTGTAGGAAACTTGATCCTATATGGTAGAATATTTGTCTATACATGTGTTTCTGGTAGAAACCAACACATTTTACACCTAATTTTTACTTCTCTCACTACAAGTCTGATACAACACAGAACACTAATTAATCATATTATCTTCATACTGTGTGATTTCATTCTATATGTATTTCGTACATATCAAACACAGTAGAAGAACTCTTTAGAATCATTGGACTCGATGTCCTCCATGCCAATGTAATTTACGTCAACATGATGTTTGTACCAGTAAGGATCATGCATGTTTTCTCCTATCTTTTATAGCTTGATGTTGTCACTGATGTAAAATGAAATCTTCATGGCATGCGCCTCTAGCTTCCCACTGCTACAACCATTTTGAGAAAAGCTAGGAAAGGACAGCGTCGATATACATACCTTTTTAAGCAAGTACCGTTGATATACATATGACATTAGTTCATGCACTGTACTTTAGTAGCTAGCCTTCACTAAGGGGACCAAAATCTATGTTTTTTAAAAATAAGCTAATCTTTACTAATCAGTTCTTTTGTTCCAATTTATAGATCGTAAACCAGTTTTTCAACGGGGCCAGTTTTTCGGTTGGACAGAAGTAACTCCACTCGCTGGGAGGATTTGGTGGTAATTAAGAAGGTCGTGAAGCATTTTTCATGTAACTGGTAGTGATCTAAGTCACATGTTATTACAATGGATGTTACTACAACATTTCCGTATAAACGTATGCCACTGATCTTTGCATATATATTGCACTCCCTTTGTAAATAAATATAAGACATTTTAATATGTTTCTACTACTACATTTTTGGTCATTATTATGACAATAGATCGATTAGCTTCTCCAAAATATATATTGTCGATGTGATCAAACATGTGTTACATGCCATCTAATGCAACATCGCTTTGTTTGAATGTTCACAATTATAACTAGCTATGACAAGAGATAACTATACATGTATTTTTTGGGAAGTAGAACTATACATGTAGATCTCAAATGGTGTATCAACCAAAAAACAATACCACAGAATCTAAGAAAGCAAAAAAGAATACCATATACCTTATATTCAGAGGATAGATAACAACTCATGCTGAACAGCAAAAAAATTATGTACTATATAACTGATTGCTAAGAATTAAAAGAAGTCCCAAGGTAATGCTGGTTTGAAATCATATGAATATGTAAAATGCCTAATTACAAGTTTCTAAATCAATGTGGATAATCATGATAAACCGCTACATGTTTTTAACCGGTATTTTATTTGCATGTCATTTGTTTAAAATCTAATATTTCATATTTAGTATTAGATTGTGGGGTCCAATTTTTTCTCAATTTCAATCAACATCAAACTGATAAGTTCGCAAGTTGTTGTTTGAATATTATAATATATCTCTAATTTCTTTCCGTCTGTACATAGTACTATATATACTTCAAAGCTCACTAAGGTTATCCAAACATCCAGTGTCCATCAATTCATTTTCTTTTATATCTTAGTGACCAACAAATTATAAGATATAATGCAGGCCATAAGGAACTTATTCAAAGAATATAGTATTTTGTCCTACGGAAAGCTTGAAGCAGTTGAGAACTTAATACCTGGATAATAATAATTTGGATATTCTCTATATTATTGTGGAAAGAATTTGCAAAATGAACATACTGAAAATGTCACTATTATGTGTTTTTTAGTGCTAGCCCGTATAGACGTCTAGATACTTGAATTTCGTGTAGCGATATCACAAACTCAAGTTTGTACAATGACTGTTTTCATTTAATCAGTTGGTCCAACATCTCCATCGAAGTTTGTTATAAAAGAAAATGAAGATATCTCATTCTAAACTATGAGTAGTATGAATTCCACGTCAAGAAAACACAAGTAAATTAGTAGCATAGCGTAAACCAACCATAATTTCATCAAGGATATATTATATGATATAAGTTCACTGAAATGCTAATGCATATACCTATACATCTTTGGCCTTTAACAACTAGGCTTCAATGGTTTGCAAAATACGCTACGCCGAATCTATATGTAGCACTATGAATATAGAGTAAGATATTTATTTTTTAACTTTTACTTATAGTAAATATGATATACACTCATGTTATATACATAATTGCCATTTTTTATAGTTAACCAAATGTTGTAGCATATTGCCAAACTTGCGAATATATATTGGCACATGAATATATAATTTCAATTTTTACATGTGAACAGGAGAAATTCATAAATTAAAATATGGAATTGGAGCATGTATAAAAGAAATAAATGTTTGAGTTTAAACAAACCAGAAAATCCAATTAAAATAGACACTAGCCCGTGCGAATGCACGGGTCGACGACTAGTTCTCATAATTATTCGCTTTTCTATCAATTGCTCGACAGTAATTTGTTCACCCACCGTAATACTTATACTATCTTGAGATAAGCCACTAGTGAAACCTATGGCCCCTGGGTCTATTCTCCATCATATAAGTTTCCAATCTATTTTGTTTTGCAATCTTTACTTTCAATCTATATCATAAAAATACCAAAAATATTTATCTAATTATTATCATCTCTATCAGATCTTACTCTTGCACGTGGCCGTGAAGGGATTGACAACCCCTTTATCGCGTTGGTTGCGAGGTTCTTATTTGTTTGTGTACGTACGAGGTGATTCGCGCGTGGTCTCCTACTAGATTGATACATTGGTTCTCAAAAACTGAGGGAAATACTTACGCTGCTCTACTGCATCACCGTTTCCTCTTCAAGGGAAAACCAACGCAGTGCTCAAGAGGTAGAAAGAAGGATTTCTGGTGCCGTTGCCGGGGAGATCTACGCCAAGTCAAGACATACCAAGTACCCATCACAACTCTTATCCTTCGCATTACATTATTTTCCATTTGCCTCTCGTTTTCCTCTGCCCCAGTTCACCCTTGCCGTTTTATTCACCCTCTCTTTTCTGTCCGCCACTTTTTCGCTTACCTCTTGTTGCTTGTTGCCCTTATGGCTTTACCAAAAGGAGTTGATCCTCAGCTTAGAAGGTTGGAAGAAATCGAAAACAACGTTAGAAGTTTTATGTCCTTGTAGTTTGAGCATAATAATTTATTTGGAAACGAGCTTAAAGAACAAAAAAGTTTTATCGGTTTCATGCATAAAGATCTCGATGATATGTCTAAGGAATTTTATGGATTGAATTCTCAGCTTGCTCATCTTGAAAAATTAATTGCTAAAATCTCGGATAAGCAGGCCACCTTAGTTAATAAGATGGCCGCTAAACCGGAAAGTTTTTATGATAATAAGGATGAAGATCTAAAAGTGATTGATGTGTCCCCAATTAAATCTTTGTTTTGCAATATGAATCTTGATAATGATGGGACTAGAGATGAGTCAACTTTAGTTAGAAGGCATCCCAAAAATTCGGAGTTTTTAGATCTTGATGCAAAAATTGATAAAAGTGGGATTGAAGAGGTCAAAACTTTAGATAGCAACGAATCCACTATCTTGGATTTCAAGGAATTTAATTATGATAATGGCTCTTTGGTAGAATGTATTTCCTTGTTGCAATCCTGTAACATCCCAAATTTTCAATTTGGAATGTTATACATTAGATCATCATGCATATCATATTTTATTTTGCATTTTGGTTGATCCTAGAAATTCTACGCAACTCAATGACCCACGGAGAGAGTTGGGGATTTCGTTATTTTGATATTTGAGTTCTCTCAAATTTTGAGAATAGGATCATTTGATTTTATTTATTTTATCATCAATTATTTCTATTACAGAAATATGAGAGCGGGAATAAAATGACTTTCCCAAAATAAAGAAATATTGAGGATTTAATAATAAAATCAAATAAGATTTTATTTCGGAGTTTTCCGGTGTTTTATTTGATTTAGGAAAAATGTGTGTTTTTCAAAATTGCATTTAGGGCCCAAATAAATGTTCACCTTGTGCGGCTTGATTTTAGAAGCCCGTGAAAATTTATTTCGAAATTTTTGGAGTCTGTTTAGTATTTCTTTTTATTTTTTCTTCCGAGTGGAATAAAAAAACGAACCGTCTTCGGGCCGTACCTGAG
This sequence comes from Triticum dicoccoides, assembly GCF_002162155.2. Taxonomy (NCBI): domain Eukaryota; kingdom Viridiplantae; phylum Streptophyta; class Magnoliopsida; order Poales; family Poaceae; genus Triticum; species Triticum dicoccoides. The sequence continues at coordinate 520,554,522 of NC_041390.1, read as the reverse complement.
CGGGACACCGCCCGGGGGCAACCTTTAAATAGCGCCGCCCCGAGCCGCCCCAGCCCATCAGCCCCGCCTCGATCCGCGCACACCGCCGGAGCCGCCGCCGACGATCCCGCCGCCCAAGGTTCGTCGCGCCTCGTTGTCCGTGCCAAAAAAAATTTCGGCGTTCGTCGTTTTTCTTTTTCTCGGATTAAATCCGCGATTTTTTTGATCGCGATTCCTGATCCGATTTTCATTTTAGTTTAACTTTTCGCTCGTTTATCGGAATCAGGCGATTCAAGCGCCTAGAGTTTCGTCTCGAAACCCTCTATCAGTATAACCAACTTAAACAAGATTTTGCTACTGTAAAATTTGCCCTAGATCCAGATTACTAGAACGAAGTTGTTTTCTTTTGTCATTTGTTTTCGTTGCTTCGTTCGATTTGATTCTTTTTGCCAACCAGAGTTCTTAAGTTGAACCTTCTGGTTAGATCTCTTATTTGAGTTTTACCTGTGCATTAGATGAGTACTTATTGTATGCTTGTTTGTTTGTCTGTGATAGAACACTCGGAGTGCGCCGCCTGTTACTTCGAATCGTTAGGTTTCATGGATCATCAGCAAGGCAAGTAACACTTTGATCATACCTTTTCTACTACCCAGTTTTATTGCATTAGATCAATCCTCACACATTGCATGATTAGGATCTAATTAAATTGTGGGATGGGAAGTAGATGAGGTAGTACCTATTACCTGTTTATTTTCAAACCTTTGGGAGTTACTTCTACGTTTGCTTATTATGCCATGCTATGCTAGTAGACGTGGATTGGGTGAGTGAAATCCATGACAAATGTGAGATTGTTAATTAATGGTTTATCTAAGGTGGCAACTTAAACACACATCTGGGTGGATTGAGGCACCTGGGTATTCCAGGACTTGCCTGTTTTCTTTTGGACCGCCACCCAGGCTCAAAGGGATCATGAGACTATTCATACTAGAAACTTCCGTGTGCAGCCACAAGCTATTATGGGCTCTAGCATAGTTGACTAAGTTGTGCGAACTCTTACAGTGGTAGACTAGTAGATGTAGGGGATGTAGGTGGTACGGTCTACCCGATCGTAAGGTGATAGCGCTTCTGAAAGACTATGTCTCGGTCATCCGTCTTCTCAAACACCATGTAGTGCGAGAAACCAAACGGAGGCGATCGAGTCTTGTGGGGAAAAGTGCGCAAACCTCTGCAGAGTGTAATAAACTAATCATGGTTAGCCGTGTCCCCGGTTATGGACATCTTGAGTATCTAGTACTTGGATTTTCATGTGAATCTCAACATGTTACTCTAAATTAATTTTGTTGGTTATGTTTAATGATGATGCTTAATTGGGATTGAGAATGCTGCCAACCATTCTCAATGTTTAACAACCACCATGATAGTAATTAAATTTTATTCCTTTGAAGTAGGGAAAAATTGGCTTTACGCAAAACAGTAACCATAGAGCTTTCCACCAGCCAAATATGCATATAGTATAGCTGTTTCATTCCATTACTCTCTATGTGTTACCTTGCCAGCATATTCCATGTGTTGACCCGTTTTCGGGCTGCAACGTTAATGTTGCAGACTTTTCAGACGACGATTAAGGAGTTTTTAGGTCGTGGTTCTATACTCAGTGATGCCGTTGGAGTTGATGGACTCACTTATCTTCCATGCCTTCCGCTGTTATCGTTATTAGATGGCCTTAAGCCATATTTATTGTAATAAGTTCTCTTTTGAGACACTCGATGTAATAAGTGTGTGATTGCTACTCTACTATAAATCCTCCGAGTACTGTGTGGTGTCAGCATTACTGATCCAGGGATGACACCGGAGCACAGAGATCAGACCGTTTGAGGTCTGGTCGCTACAGAGATGGTATCAGAGCACACGCTGACTGTAGGACACGACCACTAGCCACAAGACCTAGATCACTATTCACTCTCTTCTCTCCTGACTTCTCATCTTTTCTACTCTGTAGGATGGCGGATGCAAGGAACAAGTTCACGCAACCGGATGAAGATATACCCTTTGGACGTCACTTGCAGGAAGTCACTAGATACCTGAACATAGGAGTACCAAGTTTCACAGGAACCTACAACGCCACTTTACCTGAAGAAGAGCGCTGGATGATTCAAGTTCAAGTTCCAGGAAGGACGTTCATGCCAGTCACTAAGCCCATAGAGTTTTCTTTTGATGCACCAACTTGGAGTCTAGGAAAGAGCATGGCAGCTCACATCGCCATGGGACGCATTGGAGAAGTCTACCGCCAGGATCTCAAGGATACTATCTACCAGATTTGTGGGCGCCGAGATGAACACTGGGAGATGATCAGTACCAGGAAGGATAGGTCAATCGCAGCTTTTATCCAGGAGTTAAACCAGCACATTCGACAACAGGAGAACCAGATGTGCGCCGACATGATAGATCTGAAGAAGGTTAAGACTAGAATCAAGGAACTGGAGGAAGAACTCAAGGCCATGCATGAAGATTATGAAGAAAAAATTGAAGTATTGGTGGAGAAGAATGACGACCTGATCAAGAAGATTGGAATATTTATGGGAGACCCTATGCCAGTAGATGAAGACGAAGAACCTCAGGAAATTAGCCCGGAAGACTACATCATCATTGACGGCACCGACTCAGAAGCAGATAATGGCGATGATGACTATGTTGATGAAGCTGGAGCATATATTATGGAGTCAACGACCGAAGAATATTTCTAGTAGACCACCTCATTAGTAGTAGTAGTAGTAGTCCACCATGTAAATATAGTAGTCCGAGCACTTTTGCGATAGATAGATTGATTGTATGCCCTTGTTTGATTGATAGAAGTGAATTGTTTGCTTTTGCCTCATGTGCATATGGGTAGTGTTTTCTCTTTAGACCCCGTCTATTCTTATATCTCATCTCTTCTAAACCCTCAGATGCCTCCGAGACGTGACCCCGGATTTGCCTTTCCACCGGAGCTCACCCAGTTGATCCAGCAGCAGAACACATTGATGCAGTTGCTAGTCCAGAATCAGAATCAGGGGAACAACAACAACAACCCACCACCACCACCACCACCTGTTGACCACTTAGCCCGTTTTCTTAGGCTAAATCCGCCGGTGTTTTCAAGTAGCACCGAGCCGATAGTAGTAGATGATTGCCTCCGCAAGACAACTAGGGAGTTGACCATAGTAGGATGCACAGATGCGGAGAAGGTGAAGTTTGCCGCACATCAGTTAGAAGGACCCGCCGCATCATGGTGGGAGAATTTCACAGCCACTTTCCCAGTCGACACTGTCACATGGGGCCAATTTCAGCAGGCTTTTCGTACTGCACATGTTTCAGCGGGAGCCATGGCCATGAAGAAGCGTGAGTTTCACAACTTGCGCCAAGGAGGACGGACAGTTGGCCAGTATGTGGAGGAATTTAGTAAGTTAGCACGTTATGCACCAGATGACGTCACTACGGATGCAGCAAAGCAGGAGAAGTTTTTGGAAGGACTAAATGATGAGTTGAGCATGCAGTTGATGGTAGCCACCTTCAACAACTACCAGGAGTTGGTAGATCGTGCTCTTATGATTGAAGGGAAGCAGTAGCAAATTGAGAATCGCAAGAGGAAGTATGGACAAGGAAAGTACAATTCAGGAGCTCAGCAGAAGCCACGTTTTACCCCTAGACCGGGAGGACATTTTCAGCATACCCATGGAGGAGGTAGCTCGCACAATCACAATGGCACCAAGAATGGTAATGCCAATGGAGGAAGCAACGGCCAGAATCGCACCAACCCCTCAACCCCAGCCAAGAAGCACTTGAGCCAAGTCACTTGCTTTAAGTGTTCGAAGACAGGACATTATGCAAATGAATGTCCTGAATTGCAAAATGGAAATAGCAATGGAAGTTCTGGGAAGAAGCCGAACCCTTTTAACAGGGGACAGGTGAACCATGTTAGCGTGGAGGAGGTTGAAGCTCAGCCCGATGCAGTAATAGGTAAGTTTTTGGTTAAGTCATTTACTGCACTCGTTTTTTTTATACTGGCGCATCGCATTCATACATCTCAGGGGATTTGTGGATAAGTATAACCTACCAACCCAAGCCCTTAGGTCACCCATGTTAGTAACCTCGCCCGGAGCAGAGTATGTGGCTAGTCTATGGTGTGATCGGTTACCATTAAGGATTGGTAACTATGTTTTTCCCTCAGACCTAATAGTATTGGAATCTCAAGGATTGGATGTGATATTAGGCATGGATTGGTTATCAAAGTATGAAGGGAATATTGAATGTGCTAGTAAGTCAATTTTGCATACCACACCAGAAGGGAGAAGGATCAAGTATGTATCCCGGCATGTGCCAAAGAGGACTCAAGTAAATTGCCTAACAAGAGTTGTGCAGGAGGAAGTACCAGTGGTAAGGGATTTCCCTGATGTATTTCCAGAGGAGTTGCCAGGCATGCCACCGGATAGAGATATTGAGTTTTTGATTGAGCTATTTCTAGGCACAGGGCCAATATCAAAGAGAACATATATGATGCCAGCAAAGGATTTGGTGGAAATTAAGAAGCAGATTAAGGAGTTACTAGATAAGGGATATATTCACCCAAGTTCTTCACCTTGGGGATCGCCAGTACTTCTAGTGGAGAAGAAGGATGGATCGTTAAGGATGGTTGTTGATTATCGAGGATTGAATGAAGTAACGATCAAGAACAAGTACCCACTACCTATGATCAACGATCTGTTTGATCGATTGCAAGGAGCTAAGGTATTTTCCAAGATCGATCTGCGATCAGGATACCACCAGTTGAAGATTCGAGGACAGGATATTCCGAAGACAGCTTTTACCACCAGGTATGGGCTGTACGAGTATACCATTATGCCATTTGGTCTGACTAACGCACCTGCCTATTTTATGAACATGATGAACAAAGTGTTTATGGAGTTCTTGGATAAGTTCGTCGTAGTGTTCATTGATGATATCCTGGTTTATTCGAAGAATGAAGAGGAACATAAGGAGCATTTGCGTTTGGTACTTGGAAAGCTCAGAGAACATCAATTATATGCCAAGTTCAGCAAATGTGAGTTTTGGTTGAAGGAAGTAGGATTCCTCGGACACGTTATATCAGGAGAAGGTATAGCAGTAGATCCCGCTAAAGTTGAAACCATGACCAAGTGGGAAGCCCCAACAACAGTTGGAGAGATCCGGAGTTTTCTTGGACTCGCAGGATACTATCGAAGATTTATTGAGAATTTCTCAAAGATTGCGAAGCCTATGACGGAGTTATTAAAGAAAGATACCAAGTTCATATGGACAGAGGAATGTGAGGCTAGTTTCCAGGAATTGAAGAAACGTTTGGTTACCTCACCAGTGTTGATTTTGCCAGACCAGACCAAGGATTATGAGGTGTATTGCGACGCTTCACGTCGAGGACTTGGAGCAGTGCTTATGCAGGAAGGGAGAGTTGTTTCATATGCCTCAAGACAACTGAAGCCTCGTGAGTTGAATTATGCTACGCATGATTTGGAGTTAGCAGCCGTAGTGCATGTATTGAAGACACGGAGACATTTTCTCATTGGAAATCATTGTGAGGTGTACATGGATCATAAGAGTTTGAAGTACATTTTCACACAGAAGGAATTAAATCTCAGACAAAGGAGATGGTTGGAGCTTATGAAGGATTATGATATGAAATTGCATTATCGCCCCGGAAAGGCTAATGTAGTAGCTGACGCATTAAGTCGCAAGACCATGTCAATACATTAATGACGGGAGGAATACCAAGGGAGTTAGCTGAAAATCTTCGTGAATTATGTTTGGAAATAGTTCCGAGAGGCTATGTAGCAGCAATGGAGATTCAGTGAACCTTGATGGATAAAATCAGGGAAGCTCAAAAAGCTGACAAGGAGATTGCCGCTATAAAGGAGAAACTGAGCAAAGGAAAAGCTAAAGGATTTCGTGAGGATGAGCACAACACCTTATGGTTTGAAGACCGCATTTATGTGCCCAATGACCCGGAGATGAGGAAGTTGATTTTGCAAGAGGCACACGACTCACCGTATTCAATTCACCCAGGAAATACCAAGATGTATCTGGATTTGAAGGATATTTTCTGGTGGACCGGAATAAAGAAGGATATAGCGGAGTATGTAGCAGTTTGTGATGTATGCCAGAGAGTAAAGGCAGAGCATCAGAAGCCAACGGGATTGTTACAACCATTGCCGATACCCGAATGGAAGTGGGATAAGCTAGGCATGGATTTTATCACGGGATTGCCCAGGACTCGTTCATGCTATGACTCGATTTGGGTTGTAGTTGATCGATTGACGAAAGTAGCTCATTTCATCCCAGTAAAGACCACTTATACCAGTGCTAAGTTGGCAAAGATATACATGACCAGAATAGTATGTCTGCATGGAGTTCCGAGGAGTATCGTATCAGATAGAGGAACCCAGTTTACCTCAATGTTCTGGAAGCAGTTGCACGAAACTTTGGGAACCAGGCTAGAATTCAGTACAGCTTTTCATCCACAGACAGATGGACAGACCGAGAGAGTCAATCAGATTTTGGAGGATATGCTGAGAGCTTGTGCGCTAGATTATGGATCTAGTTGGGACGATAATTTGCCATATGCAGAGTTCTCTTACAACAACAATTACCAAACCAGTTTAAAGATGGCCCCTTTCGAAGCTTTGTACGGAAGGAGGTGCAGGACACCGTTGTCATGGGACGAAGTTGGAGACCGCCAGTTGTTTGGTCCTAACTTGATTAAAGAGTCTGAACAGAAGGTGAAGCTGATTCGCGATAGGCTCAAGGTAGCCCAGTCCAGACAGAATAGTTATGTAGATTCTAAACGGAAGGAGACTGTTTACGAAGTCGGAGATAGAGCTTATCTTTGAGTATCTCCACTTCGAGGAACAAAGCGTTTTGGAGTTAAAGGGAAGTTAGCGCCATGATTTGTAGGACCATATCGAGTTTTGGAACGTATGGGAGAAGTGGCTACAAGTTGGAATTGCCCGAAGGATTGTCAGGAGTACATGATGTGTTCCATGTTTCTTAGTTAAAGAAATGTCACGCGGAGATGGCTGACATACCATTGAGAGACACAGTGCCTTTGGAAACTATTCAGTTGGATAATCATTTGACCTACGAGGAGAAACCAATTAAGATCCTCGAGTTTGCCAGCCGAGTTACTCGCAGCAAAGTTATTAAGTTTTGCAAAGTTTAGTGGAGCCACCACACGGAGGATGAAGCCACCTGGGAGCAAGAGGAAGATTTGCTCAAAGACCACCCTCACCTATTTTCTAGTCAACCCGAATCTCGAGGGCGAGATTCATCTTAAGGGGGGTAGGTTTGTAACATCCCAGATTTTCAATTTGGAATGTTATACATTAGATCATCATGCATATCATATTTTATTTTGCATTTTGGTTGATCCTAGAAATTCTACGCAACTCAATGACCCACGGAGAGAGTTGGGGATTTTGTTATTTTCATATTTGAGTTCTCTCAAATTTTGAGAATAGGATCATTTGATTTTATTTATTTTATCATCAATTATTTCTATTACAAAAATATGAGAGAGGGAATAAAATGACTTTCCCAAAATAAAGAAATATTGAGGATTTAATAATAAAATCAAATAATATTTTATTTCGGAGTTTTTCGGTGTTTTATTTGAATTTAGGAAAAATGTGCGTTTTTCAAAATTGCATTTAGGGCCCAAATAAATGTTCACCTTGTACGGCTTGATTTTTGAAGCCCGTGAAAATTTATTTCGGAATTTTTGGAGTCTGTTTAGTATTTCTTTTTATTTTTTCATCCGAGCGGAATAAAAAAACGAACCGTCTTCGGCCCGTACCCGAACGGGACATCGCCCGGGGGCAGCCTTTAAATAGCGCCGCCCCGAGCCGCCCCAGCCCATCAGCCCTGCCTCGATCCGTGCGCGCCGCCGGAGCCGCCGCCGCCACCGCCGATGATCCCGCCGCCCGAGGTTCGTCGCGCCTCATTTTCCGTGCCAAAAAAAATTCGGCGTTCGTCGTTTTTCTTTTTCTCGGATTAAATTCGAGATTTTTCTGATTGCGATTCCTGATCCGATTTTAGTTTTAGTTTAACTTTTCGCTCGTTTATCAGAATCAGGTGATTCAAGCGCCTAGAGTTTCGTCTCGAAACCCTCTATCCGAATAACCCACTTAAACAAGATTTTGCTACTGTAAAATTTGCCCTAGATCCAGATTACTAGAACGAAGTTGTTTTCTTTCGCCGTTTGTTTTCGTTGCTTAGTTCGATTTGATTCTTTTTGCCAACCGGAGTTCCTAAGTTGAACCTTCTGGTTATATCTCTTATTTGAGTTTTACCTGTGCATTAGATGAGTACTTATTGTATGCTTGTTTGTTTGTCTGCGATAGAATACCCGGAGTGCGCCGCTTGTTACTTCGAATCGTTAGGTTTCGCGGATCATCAGCAAGGCAAGTAACACTTTGATCATACCTTTTCTACTACCCAGTTTTATTGCATTAGATCAATCCTCATACATTGCATGATTAGGATCTAATTAAATTGTGGGATGGGAAGTAGATGAGGTAGTACCTATTACCTGTTTATTTTCAAACCTTTGGGAGTTACTTCTACGTTTGCTTATTATGGCATGCTATGCTAGTAGACGTGGATTGGGTGAGTGAAATCCATGACAGATGTGAGATTGTTAATTAATGGTTTATCTAAGGTGGCAAATTAAACACACATCTGGGTGGATTGAGGCACCTGGGTATTCCAGGACTTGCCTGTTTTCTTTTGGACCGCCACCCAGGCTCAAAGGGATCATGAGAATATTCATACTAGAAACTTCCGTGTGCAGCCACAAGCTATTATGGGCTCTAGCATAGTTGACTAAGTTGTGCGAACTCTTACAGTGGTAGACTAGCAGATGTAGGGGACGTAGGTGGTACGGTCTACCCGATCGTAAGGTGCTAGCGCTTCTGAAAGACTATGTCTCGGTCATCCGTCTTCTCAAACACCAGGTAGTGTGAGAAACCAAACGGAGGCGATCGAGTCTTGTGGGGAAAAGTGCGCAAACCTCTACAGAGTGTAATAAACTAATCATGGTTAGCCATGTCCCCAGTTATGGACATCTTGAGTATCTAGTACTTGGATTTTCATTTGAATCTCAACATGTTACTCTAAATTAATTTTGTTGGGTTATGTTTAATGATGATGCTTAATTGGGATTGAGAATGCTGTCAACCATTCTCAATGTTTAACAACCACCATGATAGTAATTAAATTGTATTCCTTTGAAGTAGGGAAAAATGGCTTTACGCAAAACAGTAACCATAGAGCTTTCCACTAGCCAAATATGCATATAGTATAGCTGTTTCATTCCATTACTCTCTATGTGTTACCTTGCCAGCATATTCCATGTGCTGACCCATTTTCGGGCTGCAACATTAATGTTGCAGACTTTTCAGACGACGATTAAGGAGTTTTTAGGTCGTGGTTCTATACTCAGTGATGTCGTTGGAGTTGATGGACTCACTTATCTTCCAAGCCTTCCGCTGTTATCGTTATTAGATGGCATTAAGCCATATTTATTGTAATAAGTTCTCTTTTGAGACACTCGATGTAATAAGTGTGTGATTGCTACTCTGCTATAAATCCTCCGAGTACTGTGTGGTGTCAGCATTACTGATCCAGGGATGACACCGAAGCACAGAGATCAGACTGTTTGAGGTCTGGTCGCTACAAATCCGTGCTAAATTCTCCTTATGCTTATAGTCAAAATAAAACTTTTACTAAATATATCGTTGATGCTTTGATGCAATCTTATGAAGAAAAACTTGAGTTGGAAGTTTCTATCCCTAGAAAACTTTATGATGAGTGGGAACCTACTATTAAAATGAAAATTAAAGATCATTAATGCTATGCTTTGTGTGATTTGGGTGCTAGTGTTTCCACGATCCCAAAAACTTTGTGTGATTTGCTATGTTTCCGTGAATTTGATGATTGTTCTTTAAACTTGCACCTTGCGGATTCCACTGTTAAGAAACCTATGGGAAAGATTAATGATGTTCTTATTGTTGTAAATAGGAATTATGTGCCCGTAGATTTCATTGTTCTTGATATAGATTGCAATCCTTCATGTCCTATTATTCTTAGTAGACCTTTCCTTAGAACGATCGGTGCAATTATTGATATGAAGGAATGGAATATTAGATTCCAATTTATGTTAAGGAAAGGCATGTAACACTTCCCTAGAAAGAAAATTAAATTACCATATGAATCTATTATGAGATCCACTTAAGAATTGCCTACCAAAGATGGCAATACCTAGATCTATCTTTGCTTTTATGCCTAGCAAGGGGCGTTAAACGATAGCGCTTGTTGGGAGGCAACCCAATTTTATTTTTGTTCCTTGCTTTTTGATCCTGTTTAGTAATAAATAATTTATCTAGCCTCTGCTTTGGTTGTGTTTTTTGTGTTTAATTAGTGTTTGTGCCAAGTAAAACCGTTGGGAAGACTTGGGGAAAGTCTTTTTGATCTTGCTGTAAAAAACAAAAACTTTAGCGCTCACGAGAATTGCTTCCATTTTTTTATTGGAGAGTGCTATTTAGTTAATCCTTTTGCAGATGATTAATATATGAATTCCTCACGTCCAGCAATTTATTTTAGAATTTTTGGGGTTCCAGAAGTTTGCGTTAGTTACAGATTGCTATAGACTGTTCTATTTTTGACAGTTCTGTTTTTCGTGTGTTGTTTGCTTATTTTGATGAATCTATGGCTAGTAAAATAGTTTATAAACCATGGAGAAGTTGGAATACAGTAGGTTTAACACCAATATAAATAAAGAATGAGTTCATTACAATACCTTGAAGTGGTGTTTTGTTTTCTTTTGCTAACGGAGCTCACGAAGATTTTCTTTTAAGTTTTGTGTTGTGAAGTTTTCAAGTTTTGGGTAAAGATTTTATGGATTATGGAACAAGGAGTGGCAAGTGCCTAAGCTTGGGGATGCCCAAGGCACCCCAAGGTAAATCCAAGGACACCAAAAAGCCTAAGCTTGGGGATTCCCCAGAAGGCATCCCCTCTTTTGTCTTCGTTCGTCGGTAACTTTACTTGGAGCTATATTTTTATTCACCACATGATATGTGTTTTCCTTGGAGCGTCTTGTATGATTTGAGTCTTTACTTTTAGTTTACCACAATCATCATTGCTGTACACACCTTTTGAGAGAGACACACATGAATTGGAATTTATTAGAATTCTCTATGTGCTTCACTTATATCTTTTGAGCTATATAGTTTTTGCTCTAGTGCTTCACTTATATATTTTAGAGCACGGTGGTGGTTTTATTTTATAGAAACAATTGATCTCTCATGCTTCACTTATATTATTTTGAGAGTCCTTTAGAACAACATGGCAATTTTCTTTTAGGCATTATAAAAACTTTCATATAAGTGCACTGAATACTAAGAGAAGTTTGATACTTGATGATTGTTTTGAGACATGGAGATGGTGATATTAGATTCATCCTAGTTGAGTAGTTGTGAATTTGAGAAATACTTGTGTTGAAGTTTGTGATTCCTGTATCATGCACGTATGGTGAACCGTATGTGATGAAGTCGGAGCATGACTTATTTATTGATTGCCTTCCTTATGAGTGGCGGTCGGGGACGAGCTCTGGTCTTTTCCTACCAATCTATCCCCCTAGGAGCATGCCCGTAGTACTCTGTTTCGGTAACTAATAGATTTTTGCAATAAGTATGTGAGTTCTTTATGAATAATGTTGAGTCCATGGATTATACACACCCTCACCCTTCCACATTTGCTAGCCTCTCTAGTACCGCACAACTTTCGCTGGTACCATAAACCCACCATATACCTTCCTCAAAACAGCCACCATACCTACCTATTATGGTATTTCCATAGCCATTCGGAGATATATTGCCATGCAACCTCCTACCGTTCCGTTTGTTATGACACGCTTCATCATTTTCATATTGCCATGCATGATCATGTAGTTGACATCGTATTTGTGGCAAAGCCACGGTTCATAATTTTTTCATACATTTCACTCTTGATTCATTGCATATCCCGGTACACCGCCGAAGGCATTCACATAGAGTCATATTTTGTTCTAAGTATTGAGTTGTAATTCTTGAGTTGTAAGTAAAAAGAAGTGTGATGATCATCATTATTAGAGCATTGTCCCAGTGAGGAAAGGATGATGGAGACTATGATTCCCCCACAAGTCGGGATGAGACACCGGACGAAAAAAAAGAGGCCAAAAGATAAAAAAGAAGGCCCAAATAAAAAAATATGAGAGAAAAAGAGAGAAGGGACAATGTTACTATCCTTTTTCCACACTTGTGCTTCAAAGTAGCACCATGATCTTCATGATAGAGAGTCTCCTATGTTGTCACTTTCATAAACTAGTGAATATTTTTCATTATAGAACTTGGCTTGTATATTCCAATGATGGGCTTCCTCAAATTTCCCTAGGTCTTTGTGAGCAAGCAAGTTGGATGCACACCCACATAGTTTCTTTTGTTGAGCTTTCATACACTTATAGCTCTAGTGCATCCGTTGCATGGCAATCCCTACTCACTCACATAGATATCTATTGATGGGCATATCCATAGCCCATTGATATGCCTAGTTGATGCGAGACTATCTTCTCCTTTTTGTCTTCTCCACAACCACCATTCTATTCCACCTATAGTGCTATATCCATGGCTCACGCTCATATATTGCGTGAAGATTGAAAAAGTTTGAGAACATCAAAAGCATGAAACAATTTCTTGGCTTGTCATCGAGATTGTGCATGATTTAAATATTTTGTGCGGTGAAGATAGAGCATAGCCAGACTATATGATTTTGTAGGGATAACTTTCTTTGGCCATGTTATTTTGAGAAGACATGATTGCTTAGTTAGTATGCTTGAAGTATTATTATTTCTTTGTGAATATTAAAATTTTATCTTGAATCTTTCGGATCTGAACATTCATGCCACAATAAAGAAAAATTACATTGAGAAATATGTTAGGAACCATTCCACATCGAAAATTCTGTTTTTATCATTTACCTACTCGAGCACGAGTAGGAATTAAGCTTGGGGATGCTTGATATGTCTCCAATGTATCTATAATTTTTTATTGTTCCATGCTATTATAGTATCTGTCTTGGATGTTAATGGGCTTTATTTTACTCTTTTAAATTCTTTTTGGGACAAACCTATTAACCGGAGGCCCAGCCCAAATTGTTGTTTTTTGCCTATTTCAGTGTTTCATAGAAAAGGAATATCAAACGGAGTCCAAATGGAATGAAACCTTTGGGAGTGTTATTTTTGGAACAAACGTGATCTAGGGGACTTGGAGTGGAGGTCAAGAAACAATCAAGGAGGCCACGAGGTAGGAGGGCACGCCTACCCCCTGGGGGCGCTCTCCACCCTCGTGGGCCCCTCATTGCTCCACCGACCTACTTCTTCCTCCTATATATATCCATATACCCCGAGAACATCCAGGAGCACCACGAAACCCTATTTCCACCGCCGCAACATTCTGTACCCAAGAGATCCCATCTTGGGGCCTTTTTCGGAACTCCGCCGAATGGGGCATTGATCACGGAGGGCGTCTACATCTACTCCATGGCCCCTCCGATGATGTGTGAGTAGTTTACTTCAGACCTTGCGGTCCATAGCTAGTAGCTAGATGGCTTCTTCTCTCTCTTTGGATCTCAATACAAATTTCTCCTCGATTCTCTTGGAGATCTATTCGATGTAATCTTCTTTTGCGGTGTGTTTGTCGAGATCCGCTGAATTGTGGGTTTATGATCAAGTTTATCTATGAACAATATTTGAATCTTCTCTGAATTCTTTTATGTATGATTGGTTTATCTTTGCAAGTCTCTTTGAATTATCAGTTTGGTTTGGCCTACTAGATTTATCTTTCTTGCAATGGGAGAAGTGCTTAGCTTTGTGTTCAATCTTGCGGTGCTCGATCCCAGTGACAGAAAGGGAAATGACACGTATTGTATTGTTGCCATCGAGGATAAAAAGATGGGGTTTATATCATATTGCATGAGTTTATCCCTCTACATCATGTCATCTTGCTTAAGGCGTTACTCTGTTCTTATGAACTTAATACTCTAGATGCATGCTGGATAGCGGTCGATGTGTGGAGTAATAGTAGTAGATGCAGAATTGTTTCGGTCTACTTGTCTCGGACGTGATGCCTATATACATTTCCATACCTAGATATTCTCATAATTATTCACTTTTCTATCAATTGCTCGGCAGTCATTTGTTCACCCACCGTAATACTAATACTATCTTGAGAGAAGCCACTAGTGAAACCTATGCCCCCTGTGTCTATTCTCCATCATATAAGTTTCCAATCTATTTTATTTTTGCAATTTTTACTTTCAATCTATATCATAAAAATACCAAAAATATTTATCTTATTACTGTCATCTCTATCAGATCTCACTCTTGCAAGTGGACGTGAAGGAATTAACAACCCCTTTATTGCGTTGGTTGCGAGGTTCTTATTTGTTTGTGTAGGTACGAGGTGAATCGCGCATGGTCTCCTACTGGATTGATACCTTGGTTCTCAAAAACTGAGGGAAATACTGTTGGGGAACATAGTAATTTCAAAAAAAAAAAATCCTACGCACACGCAAGATCATGGTGATGCATAGCAACGAGAGGGGAGGGTGTGTCCACGTACCCTCGTAGACCGAAAGCGGAAGCGTTAGCACAACACGGTTGATGTAGTTGTGCGTCTTCACAATCCGACCAATCAAGTACCGAACGCATGACACCTCCGAGTTCTACACACGTTCAACTCGATGACGTCCCTCGAACTCCGTTCTAGCCGAGCTTTGAGGGAGAGTTTCGTCAGCATGACGGCGTGGTGACGATGTTGATGTTCTACTATCGCAGGGCTTCGCCTAAGCACCGCTACAATATTATCGAGGTGGACTATGGTGGAGAGGGGCACCGCACACAACTAAAAGATCCAAGAGATCAATTGTTGTGTCTATGGGGTGCCCCTATCGTCCGTATATAGAGAAGGGGAGGAGAGGGCCGGCCAAGGGGAGGAGGCGCGCCCAAGGGGGGAGTCCTACTCCAACCGGGAGTAGGACTCCTCCTTTTCCTATTCGGAGAGAGAGAGGGAAGGAAGAGGAAGGAGGGAGGAAGGAAAGGGGGCCGACCCCCTCCCAATTCGGATTGGGCTTGGGGGGCGCGCCCCCTCCCTTGCTCCTTTCCCCTCCTCTCCACTAAAGCCCATTAAGGCCCATATACCTCCCGGGGGGTTCAGATAACCTCCCGGTGCTCCGGTATTATCCCGATCTCACCCGGAACCATTCCGGTATCCAAATATAGTCGTCCAATATATCGATCTTTATGTCTCGAACATTTCGAGACCCCTCATCATGTCCGTGATCACATCCGAGATTCCGAACTACCTTCGGTACATCAAAAACCATAAACTCATAATATAACTATCATCGAACTTTAAGCGTGCGGACCCTACGGGTTCGAGAACTATGTAGACATGACCAAGACACGTCTCCGGTCAATAACCAATAATGGAACCTGGATGCTCATATTGGCTCCTACATATTCTACGGATATCTTTATCGGTCAAACTGCATAACAACATACGTTGTTCCTTTTGTCATCGGTATGTTACTTGCCCGAGATTCGATCGTCGGTATCTCAATACCTAGTTCAATCTCATTACCGGCAAGTCTCTTTACTTGTTCCGTAGCACATCATCCCGCAACTAACTCATTAGTTGCAATGCTTGCAAGGCTTAAGTGATGTGTATGACCGAGTGGGCCCAGAGATACCTCTCCGACAATCGGAGTGACAAATCCTAATCTCGAAATACGCCAACCCAACAAGTACCTTTGGAGACACCTGTTGAGCACCTTTATAATCACCTTGTTACGTTGTGATGTTTGGTAGCACACAAAGTGTTCCTCTGGTAAATGGGAGTTGCATAATCTCATAGTCATAGGAACATGTATAAGTCATGAAGAAAGCAATAGCAACAAACTAAACGATCAAGTGCTAAGCTAGCGGAATGGGTCAAGTGAATCACATCATTCTCCTAATGATGTGATCCCGTTAATCAAATGACACCTCTCTTTGTGTATGGCTAGGAAACATAACCATCTTTGATTAACGAGATAGTCAAGTAGAGGCATACTAGTGACGCTCTGTTTGTCTATGTCTACACACATGTATCATGTTTCTGGTTAATACAATTCTAGCATGAATAATAAACATTTATCATGATATAAGGAAATAAATAATAACTTTATTATTGCCTCTAGGGCATATTTCCTTCAGTCTCCCACTTGAACTAGAGTCAATAATTTAGATTACATAGTAATGATTCTAACACCCATGGAGCCTTGGTGCTGATCATGTTTTGCTCATGGAAGCGGCTTAGTCAACGGGTCTGCAACATTCAGATCCGTATGTATCTTGCAAATCTCTATGTCTCCCACTTGTACTTGATCCCGGATGGAGTTTAAGCGTCTCTTGATGTGCTTGGTTCTCTTGTGAAATCTGGATTCTTTTGCCAAAGCAATTTCACCAGTATTGTCACAAAAGATTTTCGTTGGACCCGATGCACTAGGTATGACTCCTAGATCGGATATGAACTCCTTCATCCATACTCCTTCATTTGCTGCTTCCGAAGAAGCTATGTACTCCACTTCACATGTAGATCCCGCTACGACGCTTTGTTTAGAATTGCACCAACTGACAGCTCCACCGTTTAACAAAAACACGTATCCAGTTTGCGATTTAGAATCGCCCGGATCAGTGTTAAAGCTTGCATCGACGTAACCATTTACGACGAGCTCTTTGTCACCTCCATAAACGAGAAAAATATCCTTTGTCCTTTTCAGGTATTTCAGGATGTTTTTGACCGCTGTCCAGTGATCCACTCCTGGATTACTTAGGCACCTCCCTGCTAAACTAATAGCAAGGCACACATCAGGTCTGGTACACAACATTGCATACATGATAGAGCCTATGGCTGAAGCATAGGGAACATCTTTCATTTTCTCTCTATCTTTTGAAGTGGTCGGGCATTGAGTCTTACTCAACTTCACACCTTGTAACACAGGCAAGAACCCTTTCTTTGCTTGATCCATTTTGAACTTCTTCAAAACTTTGTCAAGGTATGTGCTTTGTGAAAGTCCAATTAAGCGTCTCGATCTATCTCTATAGATCTTGATGCCCAATATATAAGCAGTTTCACCGAGGTCTTTCATTGAAAATTTCTTATTCAAATATCCTTTTATGCTATCCAGAAATTCTATATCATTTCCAGTCAATAATATGTCATCCACATATAATATCAGAAATGCTACAGAGCTCCCACTCACTTTCTTGTAAATACAGGCTTCTCCAAAAGTCTGTATAAAACCATATGCTTTGATCACACTATCAAAACGTTATTCCAACTCCGAGATCGCTAGAGCTTGCACACTTTGTTAGCTCCCTTTGGATCGACAAAACCTTCTGGTTGCATCATATACAACTCTTCTTCCAGAAATCCATTCAGGAATGCAGTTTTGACATCCATTTGCCAAATTTCATAATCATAAAATGCGGCAATTGCTAACATGATTCGGACAGACTTAAGGATCGCTACGGGTGAGAAGGTCTCATCGTAGTCAATCCCTTGAAGTTGTCAAAAACCTTTTGCAACAAGTCAAGCTTTATAGACAATAACATTACCATCAGCGTCGGTCTTCTTCTTGAAGATCCATTTATTCTCAATGGCTTGCCGATCATCGGGCAAGTCAACGAAAGTCCACACTTTGTTCTCATACATGGATCCCATCTCAGATTTCATGGCTTCAAGCCATTTTGCGGAATCTGGGCTCACCATCGCTTCTTCATAGTTCGTAGGTTCGTCATGGTCTAGCAACATAACCTCCGGAACAGGATTACCGTACCACTCTGGTGCGGATCTTACACTGTTTGACCTATGAGGTTCAGTAACAACTTGATCTGAAGTTTCATGATCATCATCATTAACTTCCGCACTAATTGGTGTAGACGTCACAGGAACTAGTTTATGTGATGAACTACTTTCTAATAAGGGAGCAGGTACTGTTACCTCATCAATTTCTACTTTCCCCACACTCACTTATTTTGAGAGAAACTCCTTCTCTAGAAAGGATCCATTCTTAGCAACGAATGTCTTGCCCTCGGATCTGTGATAGAAGGTGTACCCAACTGTTTCTTTTGGGTATCTATGAAGACACATTTTTCCGATTTGGGTTCGAGCTTATCAGTTTGAAGCTTTTTCACATAAGTATCGCAGCCCCAAACTTTAAGAAACGACAACTTTGGTTTCTTGCCAAACCATATTTCATAAGGTGTCATCTCAACGGATTTTTATGGTGCCCTATTTAACGTGAATGCGGCCGTCTCTAAAGCATAACCCCAAAATGATAGCGGTAAATCAGTAAGAGACATCATAGATCGCACCATATCCAGTAAAGCACGATTATGACATTTGGACACACCATTACGCTGTGGTGTTCCGGGTGGCGTGAGTTGCGAAACTATTCCGCATTGTTTCAAATGTAGACCAAACTCGTAACTCAAATATTCTCCTCCACGATCAGATCGTAGAAACTTTATTTTCTTGTTACGATGATTTTCAACTTCACTCTGAAATTCTTTGAACTTTTCAAATGTTTCAGACTTATGTTTCATTAAGTAGATATACCCATATATGCTTAAATCATATGTGAAGGTGAGAAAATAACGATACCTGCCGCGAGCCTCAATATTCATTGGACCACATACATCAGTATGTATGATCTCCAACAAATCAGTTGCTCGCTCCATAGTTCCAGAGAACGGCGTTTTAATCATCTTGCCCATGAGGCATGGTTCGCAAGTACCAAGTGATTCATAATCAAGTGATTCCAAAAGTCCATCAATATGGAGTTTCTTCATGCGCATTATACCAGTATGAACCAAACGGTAGTGCCACAGATAAGTTGCACTATCATTATCAACTCTGCATCTTTTGGCTTCAACATTATGAACATGTGTATCACTACTATCGAGATTCATCAAAAATAGACCACTCTTCAAGGGTGCATGACCATAAAAGATATTACTCATATAAATAGAACAACCATTATTCTCAGATTCAAATGAATAACCGTCTCGCATTAAACAAGATCCTGATATAATGTTCATGCTCAACTCTGGCACCGAATAACAATTATTTAGGTCTAAAACTAATCCCGAAGGGAGATGTAGAGGTAGCATGCCGACGGCGATCACATCAACTTTGGAACCATTTCCCACGCGCATCGTCACCTCGTCCTTAGCTAGTGTTCGCTTAATCCATAGTCCCTGTTTCGAGTTGCAAATATTAGCAACAGAACCAGTATCAAATACCTAGGTGCTACTGCGAGCTCTGGTAAGGTACACATCAATAACATGTATATCACATATACCTTTGTTCACCTTGCCATCCTTCTTATCCGCCAAATACTTGGGGCAGCTCCGCTTCCAGTGACCAGTCTGTTTGCAGTAGAAGCACTCAGTCTCAGGATTAGGTCCAAACGTGGGTTTCTTCTCCTGAGCAGCAACTTGTCTGATGTTCTTCTTGAAGTTCCCCTTCTTCTTCCCTTTGCCTTTTTTCTTGAAACTAGCGGTCTTATTGACCATCAACATTTGATGCGCCTTTTTGATTTCTACCTCCGCAGCCTTTAGCATTGCGAAGAGCTCGGGAATTGTCTTATTCATCCCTTGCATATTATAGTTCATCATGAAGCTCTTGTAGCTTGGTGGCAGTGATTGAAGAACTCTGTCAATGACACTATCAACAGGAATATTAACTCCCAGTTGAGTCAAGTGATTATGATACCCAGACATTTTGAGTATATGCTCACTGACAGAACTATTCTCCTCCATCTTGTAGCTATAGAACTTATTGGAGACTTCATATCTCTCAATCCGGGCATTTGCTTGAAATATTAACTTCAACTCCTGGAACAGCTCACATGCTCCATGACGTTCAAAACATCGTTGAAGTCCTGGTTCTAAGCCGGAAAGCATGGCACACTGAACTATCGAGTAGTCACCAGGTGTTCATAACATCTAGTGTTTCTCCTACAACAGGTTTGGCACTTAGCGGTGCTTCCAGGACGTTATTCTTCTGTGCAGCAATGAGAATAATCCTCAAGTTAGGACCCAGTCCGTGTAATTGCTACCATCATCTTTCAACTTTGCTTTCTCAAGGAACGCATTAAAATTCAACGGAACAACAACACGAGCCATCTATCTAAGTGGGAGTTCAATTAATCGTATTACTAAAGAACTCCCACTTAGATAGACATCCCTCTAATCATCTAAGTGATCACGTGATCCAAATCAACTAAACCATAACCGATCATCACGTGAAATGGAGTTGTTTTCAATGGTGAACATCACTATGTTGATCATATCTACTATATGATTCATGCTCGAACTTGCGGTCTCAGTGTTCCGAGGCCATATCTGCATATGCTAGGCTCGTCAAGTTTAACCTGAGTATTCTGCGTGTGCAAAACTGTCTTGCACCCGTTGTATATGGACGTAGAGCTTATCACACCCGATCATCATGTGGTGTCTGGGCACGACGAACTTTGGGAACGATGCATACTCAGGGAGAACAATTTTATCTTGAAATTTAGTGAGAGATCATCTTATAATGCTACCGTCAATCAAAGAAAAATAAGATGCATAAAATATAAACATCACATGCAATCAATATAAGTGATATGATATGGCCATCATCATCTTATGCTTGTGATCTCCATCTTCGAAGCACCGTTATGATCACCATCGTCACCAGCGCGACAACTTGATCTCCATTATAGCATCGTTGTTGTCTCGCCAACTATTGCTTCTACGACTATCGCTACCGCTTAGTGATAAAGTAAAGCAATTACAGGGCGATTGCATTGCATACAATAAAGCGACAACCATTTGGCTCCTGCCAGTTGCCGATAACTCGGTTACAAAACATGATCATCTCATACAATAAAATATAGCATCATGTCTTGACCATATCACATCACAACATGCCCTCCAAAAACAAGCTAGACATCCTCTACTTTGTTGTTGCAAGTTTTACGTGGCTGCTACGGGCTGAGCAAGAACCGTTCTTACCTATGCATCAAAACCACAACGATAGTTCGTCAAGTTAGTGTTGTTTTAACCTTCTCAAGGATCGGACGTAGCCACACTCGGTTCAACTAAAGTTGGAGAAACTGACACCCGCCAGCCACCTGTGTGCAAAGCACGTCGGTAGAACTAGTCTCGCGTAAGCGTACGCGTAATGTCGGTCCAGGCCGCTTCATCCAACAATACCGCCGAACCAAAGTATGGCATGCTGGTAAGCAGTATGACTTGTATCGCCCACAACTCACTAGTGTTCTACTCGTGCATATAACATCAACGCATATAACCTGGCTCGGATGCCACTGTTGCGGAACGTAGTAATTTCAAAAAAATTCCTACGCACACGCAAGATCATGGTGATGCATAGCAACGATAGGGGAGAGTGTGTCCACGTACCCTCGTAGACAGAAAGCGGAAGCGTTAGCACAACGCGGTTGATGTAGTCGTACGTCTTCATGATCCAACCGATCAAGTACCCAACGCATGGCACCTTCGAGTTCCGCACACGTTCAACTTGATGACGTCCCTCGAACTCTGATCCAGCCGAGCATTGAGGGAGAGTTCCGTCAGCATGACGGCGTGGCGACGATGTTGATGTTCTACTGTCGCAGGGCTTCGCCTAAGCACTGATACAATATTATCGAGGTGGACTATGGTGGAGAGGGGCACCGCACATGGCTAAAAGATCCAAGAGATCAATTTTGTGTCTATGGGGCGCCCCTCTCCTCCATATATAAAGGAGGGGAGGAGAGGGCCGGCCAAGGGGAGGAAGAGGAAGGAGGGAGGAAGGAAAGGGGGGCCGGCCCCCCTCCCAATTCGGATTAGGCTTGGGGGGCGCGCCCCCTCCCTTGCTCCTTTCCCCTCCTTTCCACTAAAGCCCATTAAGGACCATATACCTCCCGAGGGGTTCCGATAACCTCCCGGTGCTCCAGTATTATCCCGATCTCACCCGGAACCATTCCAGTATCCAAATATAGTCGTCCAATATATCAATCTTTATGTATCGAACATTTCGAGACTCCTCGTGATGTCCGTGATCACATCTGAGACTCCAAACTACCTTCGGTACATCAAAAACCATAAACTCATAATATAACCGTCATCGAACTTTAAGCGTGCGGACCCTACGGGTTCGAGAACTATGTAGACATGACCGAGACACGTCTCCGGTCAATAACCAATAGCGGAACCTAGATGCTCATATTGGCTCCTACATATTCTACAAAGATATTTATCCGTCAAACCGCATAACAACATACGTTGTTCCTTTTGTCATCGGTATGTTACTTGCCCGAGATTCAATCATCGGTATCTCAATACCTAGTTCAATCTCGTTACCGGCAAGTCTCTTTACTCGTTCCGTAACACATCATCCCGCAACTAACTCATTAGTTGCAATGCTTGCAAGGCTTAAGTGATGTGTATTACCGAGTGGGCCCAGTGATACTTCTCCGACAATCGGAGTGACAAATCCTAATCTTGAAATACGCCAACCCAACAAGTACCTTCCGAGACACCTGTAGAGCACCTTTATAATCACCTAGTTACGTTGTGACATTTGGTAGCATACAAAGTGTTCCTCTGGTAAACGGGAGTTGCATAATCTCATAGTCATAGGAACATGTATAAGTCATGAAGAAAGCAATAGCGACAAAATAAACGATCAAGTGCTAAGCTAACGGAATGGGTCAAGTCAATCACATTATTCTCCTAATGATGTGATCCCGTTAATCAAATGACAACTCTTTGTCTATGGCTAGGAAACATAACCATCTTTGATTAACGAGCTAGTCAACTAGAGGCATACTAGTGACGCTCTATTTGTCTATGTATTCACACATGTATCATGTTTCCGGTTAATACAATTCTAGCATGAATAATAAACATTTATCATGTTATAAGGAAATAAATAATAACTTTATTATTGCCTCTAGGGAATATTTCCTTCAAATACTTATGCTGCTCTACTGCATCACCCTTTCCTCTTCAAGGCAAAACCAACACAATGCTCAACAGGTAGCATTCAACCAACTTATGCCCACTGTATAAGTGAAAACATGATAATGGCATTTTAAATGTTAAATATGGAGTTTGCATATGAACCCTTGGTTCATATGGACTTCATTTAAATGGTTGCTAGTTGCATTAGCCCAAACACCAGCATGTTGCCATGTCATGATCATGCATCATATTGTTGCATTGCATTGATTGTGTTCCTTATCTGTTGCCGGTATTTGTCCCCTCTCAGTAGACGTGGTTCCGACGATGAGATTGATGACAATGATGAAGAACTATACTATCTTCAGAAGTGCCAGGCAAGCAGAACCACCTTGTTCATTCCGATACAATCCCACTCTCTCGCTCCTGCTCTCTTTTACTACATTAGGACAACAGCGATTCAATTGATAAATGTTGCGGTAGTTGAACCCCTTTCCTCTGCATGACCTGTCATTGCCACAGTAAAATAGATGAAACCCACTAGCATGAGTAGGAGTTGTTTGAGCCCTAATGTGCCTACTCATTCATGCTTGTTTGTCATGTCTGCTATTGCTTAGAGTTGTGTCAGGTCTGATTCATCGGGGATGAATTGGAAAGTTGTGAACATGTCCGACTGTTGAGAGCTAATGTGTGAACACGATTTGGTAAAGGTAGCGGTGAGAGGCCATGTAGGAGTACATGGTGGGTTGTCTCATTGAAACCATCCTCGGGAACTGAGTTCTGTGTTTGTGATCCATTAACAGCTACTACCACACATTGGGATCATTAATGGACTCTCTCGACTTATTAACCGCCCTTATTCTTTGTCCAGGAGTTGCAACTAGTTTTTGGTGTTTGTAGGATATGTGTTGGGGGCCATGCGTAGCGCTGACCCTAGGAGTGGGCTATGATGCGGTAGAGACACGAGGCACGATGTACCAAGACGCCCGTTTGGTGCCTCGAGAACCCTGCTCTCATTTTGGGGCCGTGAATGACTCCCCGGCCGGATCTCCTTACGGATGGAACCCGAATAGGCAATAAACCTAGACTAGAGACTTGTGTGGTTAGTCAGGTCGTGGCCGACTCCCTCGCCAGGCTTCCGCTTGAAGGTTGCCGAGATACACAATGTGTACATGGTAGTAAGTGGCGAGAGCATGTGTGAAGAAGTACACCCCTACAGGGTTAACATCTTCTATTCGAATAGCCGCGTCCGCGGTAAAGGACTTCTGGGTTGCCTGTACTATTCATAGACAAGTGAAAGTGGATACTCTATAATGCGCAAGATAAGCGTGAGTGCTATGGATGGCGTTCTCATAGGGAGACGGGAGAAGATCCATAGTGGTGTATTGATATGGTGAATATGTGGACTTGTGTGCGCCACCTCAAAAGAGTTACTTGCAGTCGTAGTTTAGGATAGCCACCGAGTCAAAGCTGGCTTGCTGCCGTTAAACTCCACCACCCCCTTTCTTGACACCGATGCATATGTAGTTAGCTCTGATGTAAGTCTTCATGTGTACATTTGTACACACGTTTGCTTAATTTATGTTTTTGCAGAGAGACTTCAGTCTCGCTAGTAGTTCCGCATGGACTTCAACATTTAGCTTGTTACCTCAGCTACGATCTTGTGCCCTCGGCAGGGTCTTGTAGATAGTTAGGCTTCTTAGTCTTTTCCATTTGTAGTTGTCTCTACTCAGATAAGTTAAGCTTTCGCATGTGCTTTTTGCTTGTATGACTTGAATGCTGGGTCATCAGACCCATGTTTGTAATATCTGGCTCTTTGGAGCCTAATGAATAAATACTTTGAGTTGTAGAGTTTTGTTGTGATGTCATGTTGTATTTGCACATATCGAGCATATTGTGTGCATGATTTGAAATGCTTGGTATGTGTGGGATCTGACAACCTAGTTGTTTATCCTTTGTAGCCTCCCTTACCGGGAAATGTCTCCTAGTGCTTCCACTGAGCCATGGTAACTTGCCACTGCTCCGGAACACTTAGGCTAGCCGGCTTGTGTCCTTCTTCATTCTTGTGTCTGTCCCTTCAGGGAAATGTCACGCGGTGTCTACCGGAGTTCTCTTAGCCTACTACATCTCGGATTCTCCGGAGTCCTGTTAGCCCAGCTGCTACAGCCCAGATTCATTCGCTGATGACCGACACGTTCCTTGCTGGGTCATGTATGCCTGTCCCTGTAAGTTAGTGCCACTTTGGGTTTACAACTAGTCATGTCGGCCCGGGTTCTCTGTCACATGGATGCTAGCGACACTATCATATACGTGAGCCAAAAGGCGCAAACGGTCCCGGGCCAGGTAAGGTGGCACCCGTGGGAATATCGTGCGTGAGGCCGCAAAGTGATATGATGTGTTACATGCTAGATCGGTGTGACTTAGGATTGGGGTCCTGACAGAAATCCAAGGCTTCATCATTAGCTGGAAGTAATAGGCGTCTGATGCTACGAAGCTCTTCAAAGTTTTCCTGGAACGGAGTTCCTGGTAGAATAATTCGCCTTTTGGTACAAGTTTCAGCAAAGGCCTTCCAAATAGCTACCATCAAATTAAAATGGCGGAGCCAGACCAAGCCGCAACGGCATTCGTCACACCATACGGCCCATTCTGCTTCAACACAATGCCCTTCGGGCTCAAAAACGCCAACGCAACATATCAGCGCATGATTCAGACATGTCTGGCAAACCAGATCGGCAAAACAGTGGAGGCATACATGGACGACATGGTCGTTAAAACCAAGCATGTCGAAACTCTAGTAGACGACTTGAGGCTCACATTCGACAACCTCCGAATATATGACATCAAGCTCAATCCGGAAAAATGCGTTTTTGGCGTACCAGCCGGAAAGCTCCTGGGATTCATTGTCTCTAGTAGAGGTATTGAAGCTAATCCGGCGAAAATCCGAGCGTTGTCACAGTTGGCTACCCCAACAGACCTCAAACAAATACAAAAATTGACTGGATGCGTGGCGGTTCTAAGCCGCTTTATCTCCCGCATGGGAGAAAAGGCATTACCCCTTTATC
The DNA here is from genome assembly GCF_002162155.2 of Triticum dicoccoides. Classification (NCBI taxonomy): domain Eukaryota; kingdom Viridiplantae; phylum Streptophyta; class Magnoliopsida; order Poales; family Poaceae; genus Triticum; species Triticum dicoccoides. The sequence continues at coordinate 520,528,329 of NC_041390.1, read as the reverse complement.
GCCTCCTCCGGCGCACCGAACACTTCGAGTGGACGAATGCCGCCTCGGCCGGACTCAATGAAATAAAATCCATATTGGCAACAAACCCAGTCCTGGCCGCGCCAAACATTGGCGAACCAATGCTATTATATATTGCGGCAACTCATAAAGTAGTAAGCGTAGTACTCGTCGTCGAGCGAGAAGCAGACGAACACAAATTCCCCCTTCAAAATCCGGTTTACTATGTGTCCACTGTCCTTACTCCGTGCAAATCACGGTACCCGCATTATCAAAATATAGCGTACGCGGTATTTATGGCATCCCGGAAGCTGCGACACTACTTTCAAGAGTGTTCGATAACGGTAGCCTCGGAAGTATCACTTAACGATATTATAAACAACCGCGACACGACGGGCCGGATTGCCAAATGGGCCATTGAGCTCCTCCCGTTCGACATAACCTACAAGCCACGGCGAGCTATCAAGTCGCAAGTGTTTGGCTGACTTCGTCGCTGAGTGGATGGAAGCCGAACTCCCTAAAGAGTACGACACATATTCAAACTGGATCATGCACTTCGACGGCTCCAAAATGTTGGTTGGTCTGGGGGCTGGCGTCGTTTTGACGTCCCCAACTGGAGATACCGTCCAATACATACTACAGATAATGTATACGGACTCCAACAATGCGGCCGAATATGAGGCCCTTCTACATGGTCTCCGGATGGCAGTATCTATGGGCATTCAACGCCTAGAGGTTCACGGGGATTCGAACCTCACGATATCCCAAATAAATGGAGACTTCGATGCCAAGGATCCAAAAATGGCAGCTTATCGCAATGCCGTCCTAAAAATGTCAGCTCGGTTCGAGGGGCTCGAATTTCACCATGTGGCTCGGGAAAAAAATCAGGCGGCGGATATCCTCGCCCGCATCGGCGCAAAACGCGACGCGGTCCCTCCCAACATATTTCTGGAACGGCTCTTCAAGCCATCCATAGCATGGGAAGGGGACACCGGTAACAACAGTCCGGTCCCGGCCATAATACCCGATACCGAACTCTCTGACACAATCGGAGGCTCCGCCACTGAAATAACACAATCAGCCCACGAAATAATGGCCATTATTGCCCCGTGGACAGAACCATTCTTGGCCTACCTAACTAGACAGGAACTTCCAGAGGACCAAAATGAGGCACGCTGCATAGTGCGGCGATCCAAGGCCTATAGGGTCCATGAGGGAGAATTGTACAAAAAGGGTGCTACCGGAGTCCTTCAAAGGTGCATCTCCGAAGAGGAAGGGCGGAACCTTTTGGCAGAAATTCATGCCGGACTCGGCGGTCATCACGCCGCAGCCCGGGCTCTTGTAAGCAAGGCCTTCCGTACAGGATTCTATTGGCCAACGGCCCGGGCAGATGCACATGACTTGGTCCAACGTTGCGCCGGTTGCCAGCTCTTTGCAAATCAAAGCCACATGCCACCCACGGCCCTCCGGACAATCCCCATTACATGACCCTTCGCGGTCTGGGGGCTTGACATGGTTGGACCCTTTAAAGGGGGAACCCACAAGAAAAAAATACTTATTGGTCATGGTGGACAAATTCACCAAATGGATAGAGGCTAAACCGGTAAAAACAGCCGAATCCGGACCGGTGATAGATTTCATATCCGGGGTTGTACACCGTTATGGCGTCCCCCACAGCATCGTCACTGATAACGGCACGAATTTCACGGCCGACGAGGTAAAACTCTGGTGCAGCAAAATGGGCATCAAGCTCGATTATGCTTCAGTCTATCACCCACAAACCAACGGCCAAGTCGAACGAGCAAATGGTCATATAATGAGTGGCATTAAACCCAGATTAGTGCGCTCCTTAACAGAGTCTGACACGCACTGGTTAGAGGAGCTCGACTCCGTACTCTGGGGGCAGCGGACCACGCCGAATCATAGTACCAGATATACACCATTTTTTATGGTGTAAGGCGCAGAGGCAGTCCTGCCCTGTGACATAATTCATGACTCACCTCGAGTGCGCATGTACGAAGAAAGAGAAGCCGAGCTTGATCGGCAGGATAGTCTAGACACTCTGGAGGAAGAGCGCGACATAGCCAAAGCCCGTTCCACATTTTACCAGCAACAGGCTCGCAGATACCAAAGCATAGAAGTACGGGCCAAAACTTATAACGTTGCCGAACTAGTTCTATGGCTGCCAGATAAGAAAAAGAACAAGCTCGAGCCCAAATGGGAAGGTCCCTTCATTATCGACCAAGTTCTGACCGGTGGAGCATACCGACTGCGGGATGCATCGACTATTCGACTCGAGCCGAACCCATGGAACGCAGCCAGGCTTCGAAGATTCTACGCTTAGCACCAGACTCTATGTTAGTCCCCTCCCTTTGTCCATTTTCTGCATATGCATCATCTGTCTTGTTTCCCTTTACTTTCTTTTATTTCTCTAGGCCTTCAAGGTTCACCTTGTGCCTCACTCGTACATTACAGATGCGCTAGCCACACTCTTCATACCTGGGGGCTTCTTTCACAAAAGCTTAAATTATTTACCTGGGCCTCACGCCCAACACATGTGTTATACTTTCGCATGTACCTTTTTTCACCATCATATGCATCGATATGACTTAAGTTTTGGCCAAGCTGGGTTGCCTGGCTCTTGTATTTATGCCCTACATTCCCGTTAATTCGGCTAGGGCATAAGGGGAGCACCTCTATGATTGTTACCGCCGGGTCAGCCGGACGTGTACCTCAGACTGGGTGAAGCCGAAAGCTAGCGTTCTTAAGAGAATATTCGGTCGGTGAACAAAAGATGACTTTTGTTTATTATCCATTTCTGCCCCCAGATGTTTTTTCTGCGCTTCTTGTCGCAGTCCGGACATGCACTTTAGGGCATGCCTACCCAGGGAAAGGAACCCTTAATGGAACTATTCTCTCTGGAAGATGTTTCTTACTACCCATGTAATATAACATAACTAGTTGGGCACTTGTCTTATAAAGCACTAATGACCCCTACGCCTGGTCTCCACGCATGCCCCGGTTCTTACATAACCAGGAGGGTATTCGGATACACTCCGGACTGTCGGGTCCCGAGGTTGAAGCGAAAAAGGTCCGCCACGACAAACGATCTACAATCCGGCTAGAAGGCATCATACATGTCACTTTAAAATTACATAGTCAATATGACTGGTTGAATTCCTCTTCAATACCATCCAATAGGCTGTCTAGTCTACAGTCCTGTTGGGAATACTTTGCGGCCAATTCTACTTGGCCGTACACTAAACTCACAGGGATCTCCCTGCCATCAGGCCCCACAGGTCCGACTTCGGCCATGTGGTTCGGGTCAGCCTTCGTGTACCGTGTCTTCACCATTGCCCAGGCTTCCCTGGCGCCCTGACGGCAGGCCGATATCTTCCATAATCAGAAGCGCCTCCGTGCTCCCTTCAGCTTTTCTGCAAGCTCTCCAAGGCCTTCGGGTATGGAGACGGACAGCCACAAGGCCTGGGCGATGCCTTGCATCACCTGCCGAACTCGTTCGTGCAACTGTGCGAGCTCAGGAAGATGATCACCCGTTGAACCAGGCATCTCCTCGGCAGGACGACCTGTTAGCATACCTACAGACATAACTCTGTCAGCCAGCTTCCTTGCCGAACTCTTTTTCAAAGTTCGTTCAAGCACTTACTAAATATGCCGCGTCGAAACCGCCGATTCTCCTTAACAGAGTCCGACAGTTGGGCACGGACATCTTTTAGTTCCACGCCCAGCTTGGTGTTGGCATCTTGGAGATCATTCTTCTCCTTCCTCACCCTCGTAAGCATGCTCTCACCAGCCTTTAGCTGCCGTATGAGCTGTTGCTTATCCGGATTTACTCCAGCGTCATCTGCAATTTTATCGTCAGATCGGCATATACGCCGCATTCTAATATGATACTTATCATTCGAAGGATATGTTACCAGAGGGGGTCTCTTTGGGCTCCCCTGCTGCGGCTAGTGCGGCCTGAAGTTGGGCTTTGCACTCTTCCAGCTCCTGGGACAGTTGAGTATTCTTTTCTGTAAGAACCTACATAACAAATGATCCTTAAATCAGTTATCCTAACTGTTTCAAGTCTCAGGGGCTACTGATATATATAATCATCAAATTTTCTCACCCGTATGTCTTTTACATACTGCTCTGTGGCTCTGGCTAGACCATTTTGAGCGGCACGGAGGTGCGCGTCTCCCGAGTTGAAGGCATCCAATGCCTCTTGGGAGAAACAAGCGTCACGAAGGACAGTCCGACGATGCCGGTGGTTCATGGCACTTTCCACCTCGGAATGGGTGGCGGACAGTTTATCCGCATCCTCTGTCGGAGGAGCACCAGGCGCACGCCTTGTATTCGTTCCCGCCTCTGAATCCGGCCTTGGAGCCTGGCTTGTGGAGGCGCGATTGGTAGCCTCTCCGGGTATAGTCCGGCGAGCGCTCTTTTTCCTAGAAAAAAGGCATGGGCGTTAATATGCCTCTGAAAATAATATCTTGTAATAAAGACGGCGCGTCGTACCGTTGCGTCGGTGTCTCAATCCGGACTGCGGATCTTTTTAGCTTGCTTGGCCTCGCGGCCCCTTGTTGGCTAGTTCCCACAGGCTTGGCCTTCTGCCCCGAGGACCTCCCCTGCAAAACATGGCTGTTATACGGCAATCAAAAAAGTGCAAGGATGAATCCCTTTTTAAATGCTGGGACTTCGGTCTCAGTCACCTGTGAGGCTGGAACTAGCCCGGGTTAATCGGCCGTAATGGCCACCAAGGGGTTGTCATTACTCCATTGGTAAAATACCCCATCGATCAGCTCCACAGATATGCCCGGATCCTCTTGGGAGGCCGGGTCAAGGGACCATCCAGGGTCATCGGGTTGTGGAGGAGGGCTGTTTATCTCCTTTACTTCCTGGCCAGCTCCTGCGATGAAATCGCTAGAATGAATACTTAACTACGGGAATACGAAATGGATGGGTGATAAAAAGTCTCCGCTTACCCAGCTCGGAGGATTGTACATAGAAAATCCGCCCTGCGGGTTGACACGAAGGAATTCCTCCTCTTCTCCCTTGTAAAGTGGATAAGATCTTTATTAGATCGGCAGCCGATCCCGGCCCTTTGCGTCCGTGGCAGGTGGTGTCATCCTCCCCGTTGAAATCCCAGATGGGGTGGCCTCTATACTGAAGCGGCTACACCCCCCGCATGATGCATGTGGCCATGACCTCGATCATGGTCAATCCGGATCGAGCTAAAAAACTTATCCGGCTCATCTGGGAAAGAATGTCCCTGTCATCTTCCTCCAGGGAGCTCCGTGGACGCCAGCTCCGGCGCTTCTTCAAAGGGGTGTTGTCAAACTTCGGAAGGACGATCCGAATAGGGTCCGGGAGGGGGACATCTTCTATATAAAACCATTCTGAAGGCCAGTATTCGGACGTCTTCTTCGGGGTCCCGGACAGGTATCCGGTCCCGGCAATACGCCACACTTCGGCTCCGCCCACTTGATATATTGATCCCTTCTTAGAACGGGGCACAAGGCAGAACAGCTTCTTCCACAGAGCGAAATGAGCCTCACAGCCCAAAAACAACTCGCAAAGGGCTACAAATCCCGCGATATGCAGTAGGGAGGCAGGCGTAAGGTTGTGCAACTGGAGGCCATAGAAATCCAGAAGCCCCCGGAGAACGGATGAATTGGGAATCCGAGCCCTCTTACCAAATAAGGGACAAGGCATACCCGCTCTCCCTTGGAGGGATTGGGATAGCTCTCCGCTTGCTCTCCGCCATTCTAGGTGGCAAGCCCGGCTCGAACCGGGACCAGGTACGCTGGAGGAAGAAATCCCTTGGACCGAAGCATCACCAATTTGTTGTGTGGGATGGAACATCTCTCCCAATCTCGCGGCTTGGAGCTAGGGGTGCGAGAGGAGGAGCTGCGTCAACCGGCCATGATGGAATGGATCTCTGTCGGGTGCGCTCCGATGAAGGCTCGCCAAGGGGGGATGGTGATTGGGATCTGAATCCTCGTCTTTTTAAATAGGCGGCTCATTCACACAGCTAGGGGGGTAAATATGAAAACACCCTAGCACTTCACATTCGCTCGACACGTGGAAAGTGGCCATTATTGGGCATGGAAGCCAAGGAGTACAAACATTCACAAGAAACCGGACATTATTTCGATAGGTACATAAAATTTGGAGAGGAACCTGCCTTGCAATGCCGAAGACAGTACTGCGCGCCGGACTCATCGTCATTGAAGCCTGGTTCGGGGGCTACTGAGGGAGTCCTGGATTAGGGGGTCTCCAGACAGCTGGACTATCTCCATTGGCCGGACTGTTAGACTATGAAGATACAAGATTGAAGACTTCGTCTCGTGTCCGGATGGGACTCTACTTGGCGTGGAAGGCAAGCTAGGCAATACGTATATGGATATCTCCTCCTTTGTAACCGACCTTGTGTAACCCTAACCCTCTCCAGTGTCTATATAAATCGGAGGGTTTTAGTCCGTAGGACAACATACAGAACAACAATCATACCATAGGCTAGCTTCTAGGGTTTAGCCTCTCCGATCTCGTGGTAGATCTACTCTTGTACTACCCATATCATCAATATTAATCAAGCAGGACGTAGGGTTTTACCTCCACCAAGAGGGCCCAAACCTGGGTAAAACTTCGTGTCCCCTGCCTCCTGTTACCATCCGGCCTAGATGCACAGTTCGGGACCCCCTACCCGAGATCCACCGGTTTTGACACCGACAATCGAGGTGTTGTTTTCTTCGGGAATCGTCTAGTGGTTCCCAAGAAGCATCATCTTCGGCAATTAATCCTTAAGGAGGCGCATGAATCTCCTCTCACGATTCATCCCGGTAGTACTAAAATGTATCAGGACCTACGCCAGAGGTTCTGGTGGACTAGGATGAGGAGAGAAATTGCTCAGTTCATTGCTAACTGCGACGTTTGTCATCGCGTTAAGGCAGAGCATCAAAGGCCTGCTGGCACCCTTCAGCCTTTAGCTATTCCTGAGTGGAAATGGGATAAAGTTGGTATGGACTTCATCACCGGCTATCCCAGGACCAAGAAAGGGAACAATGCTATCTTCGTGTACCTCAGACTGGGTGAAGCCGAAAGCTAGCGTTCTTAAGAGAATATTCGGTCGGTGAACAAAATATGACTTTTGTTTATTATCCATATCTGCCCCCAGATGTTTTTTCTGCGCTTCTTGTCGCAGTCCGGACATGCACTTTAGGGCATGCCTACCCAGGGAAAGGAACCCTTAACGGAACTATTCTCTCTGGAAGATGTTTCTTACTACCCATGTAATATAACATAACTAGGTGGGCACTTGTCTTATAAAGCACTAATGACCCCTACGCCTGGTCTCCATGCATGCCCCGGTTCTTACATAACCGAGAGGGTATTCGGATACACTCCAGACTGTCGGGTCCCGAGGTTGAAGCGAAAAGGTCCGCCACGACAAACGATCTACAATCCAGCTAGAAGGCATCATACATGTCACTTTAAAATTACATAGTCAATTTGACTGGTTGAATTACTCTTCAATACCATCCAATAGGATGTCTAGTCTACAGTCCTATTGGGAATACTTTGCGGCCAATTCTACTTGGCCGTACACTAAACTCACAGGGATCTCCCTGCCATCAAGCCCCACAGGTCCGACTTCGGCCATGTGGTTCGGGTCAGCCTTCGTGTACCGTGTCTTCACCATTGCCCAGGCTTCCCTGGCGCCCTGACGGCAGGCCGATATCTTCCATAATCGGAAGCGCCTCCGTGCTCCCTTCAGCTTTTCTGCAAGCTCTCCAAGGCCTTCGGGTATGGAGACGGACAGCCACAAGGCCTGGGCGACGCCTTGCATCACCTGTCGAACTCGTTCGTGCAACTGTGCGAGCTCGGGAAGAAGATCACCCGTTGAACCAGGCATCTCCTCGGCAGGACGACCTGTTAGCATACCTACAGACATAACTCTGTCAGCCAGCTTCCTTGCCGAACTCTTTTTCAAAGTTCGTTCAAGCACTTACTAAATATGTCGCGTCGAAGCCGCCGATTCTCCTTAACAGAGTCCGACAGTTGGGCACGGACATCTTTTAGTTCCACACCCAGCTTGGTGTTGGCATCTTGGAGATCATTCTTCTCCTGCCTCACCCTCGTAAGCACGCTCTCACGAGCCTTTAGCTGGCGTATGAGCTGTTGCTTATCCGGATTTACTCCAACGTCATCTGCAATTTTATCGTCAGATCGACATATACGCCGCATTCTAATATGATACTTATCATTCGAAGGATATGTTACCAGAGGGTGTCTCTTCGGGCTCCCCTGCTGCGGCCAGTGTAGCCTGAAGTTGGGCTTTGCACTCTTCCAGCTCCTGGGACAGTTGAGTATTCTTTTCTGTAAGAACCTGCATAACAAATGATCCTTAAATCAGTTATCCTAACTGTTTCAAGTCTCAGGGGCTACTGATATATATAATCATCAAATTTTCTCACGCGTATGTCTTTTACATACTGCTCCGTGGCTCTGTCTAGACCATTTTGAGCGGCATGGAGGTGCGCGTCTCCCGAGTTGAAGGCATCCAATGCCTCTTGGGAGAAACAAGCATCACGAAGGACAGTCCGGCGACGCCTGTGGTTCATGGCACTTTCCACCTCGAAATGGCTGGCGGACAGTTTATCCGCATCCTCTGTCGGAGGAGCACCAGGCACACGCCTTGTATTCGTTCCCGCCTCTGAATCTGGCCTTGGAGCCTGGCTTGTGGAGGCGCGATTGGTAGCCTCTCCGGGTATAGTCCGGCGAGCGCTCTTTTTCCTGGAAAAAAGGCATGGGTGTTAATATGCCTCTGAAAATAATATCTTGTAATAAAGACGGCATGCCGTACCACTGCGCCGGTGTCTCAATCTGGACTGCGGATCTTTTCAGCCTGCCTGGCCTCGCGGCCCCTTGTTGGCTAGTTCCCACAGGCTCGGCCTTCTGCCCCGAGGACCTCCCCTGCAAAACACGGCTGTTATACTGCAATCAAAAAAGCGCAAGGACGAAAACCTTTTTAAATGCTGGGACTTCGGTCTCAGTCACCTGTGAGGCTGGAACTAGCCCGGGGTAATCGGCCGTAATGGCCACCAAGGCATTGTCATTACTCCATTGCTAAAATACCCCATCGATGAGCTCCACAGATATGTCCGGATCCTCCTGGGAGGCCGGGTCAAGGGACCATCCAGGGTCCTCGGGTTGTGAAGGAGGGCTGTTTATCTCCTTTACTGCCTGGCCAGCTCCTGCGATGAAATCGCTAGAATGAATTTTTAACTACGAGAATACGAAATGGATGGGTGATAAAAAGTCTCCGCTTACCCAGCTCGGAGGATTGTACATAGAAAATCCGCCCTGCGGGTTGACACGAAGGAATTCCTCCTCCTCTCCCTTGTATAAAGTGGATAAGATCTTTATTAGATCGGCAGCCGATCCCGGCCCTTTGCGGCCGTGGCGGGTGGCGTCATCCTCCCTGTTGAAATACCACATGGGGTGGCCTCTATACTGAAGCGGCTGCACACCCCGCATGATGCATGTGGCCATGACCTCGATCTTGGTCAATCCGGATCGAGCTAAAAAACTTATAAGGCTCATCAGGGAAAGAATGTCTCTGTCATCTTCCTCCAGGGAGCTCCGTGGACGTCAGCTCAAGCGCTTCTTCAAAGGGGTGTTGTCAAACTCCGGAAGGCCGATCCGAATAGGGTCCGGGAGGGGGACATCTTCTATATAAAACCATTCTGAAGGCTAGTCTTCGGACATCTTCTTCAGGGTCTCGGACAGGTATCCGGTCCCGGCAATACGCCAAACTTCGGCTCCGCCCACTTGATATATTGATCCCTTCTTAGAACGGGCACAAGGCAGAACAACTTCTTCCACAGAGCGAAATGAGCCTCACAGCCCAAAAATAACTCGCAAAGGGCTATGAATCCCGCGATATGGAGCAGGGAGGTAGGCTAAGGTTGTGCAACTGGAGGCCGTAGAAATCCAGAAGCCCCCGGAGAAACGGGTGAATTGGGAATTCGAGCCCTCTTACCAAATAAGGGACAAGGCATACCCGCTCTCCCTTGGAGGGATTGGGACGGCTCTCCACTTGCTCTCCGCCATTCTAGGTGGCAAGCCCGGCTCGAACCGGGACCAGGTACGCTGGGGGAAGAAATCCCTTGGACCGAAGCATCACCAATTTGCTGTGCAGGATGGAATATCTCTCCCAATCTCCCGGCTTGGAGCTAGGGGTGCGAGAGGAGGAGCTGTGTCGACCGGCCATGATGGAATGGATCTCTGTCGGATGCGCTCCGATGAAGGCTCGCCAAGGGGGGATGGTGTGATTTGGATCTGAATCCTCGTATTTTTAAATAGGTGGCTCATTCACACAGCTAGGGGGGTAAATATGAAAACACACTGGCTCTTCACATTCGCTCGACACGTGGAAAGTGGCCATTATTGGGCGTGGAAGCCGAGGAGTACAAACATTCATAAGAAAACGGACATTATTTCGAGAGGTACGAAAAATTTGGAGAGGAACCTGCCTTGCAATGCCGAAGACAATACTGCGCGCCGGACTCATTGTCATTGAAGCCTGGTTCGGGGGCTACTGAGGGAGTCCTGGATTAGGGGGTCTCCGGACAGCCGGACTATCTCCATTGGCCGAACTGATAGACTATGAAGATACAAGATTGAAGACTTCGTCTCGTGTCCGGATGGGACTCTACTTGGCATGGAAGGCAAGCTAGGCAATACGTATATGGATATCTCCTCCTTTGTAACCGACCTTGTGTAACCCTAACCCTCTCCGGTCTCTATATAAACCAATGGGTTTTAGTCCATAGGACAACAATCACAACATACAAGCATACCGTAGGCTAGCTTCTAGGGTTTAGCCTCTCTGATCTCGTGGTAGATCTACTCTTGTACTACCCATATCATCAATATTAATCAAGCAGGACATAGGGTTTTACCTCCATCAAGAGGGCCCGAACCTAGGTAAAACTTCGTGTCCCCTGCCTCCTGTTACCATCCGGCCTAGACGCACAGTTCGGGACCCCCTACCCGAGATCCGCCGGTTTTGACACCGACAATCGAGGTGTTGTTTTCTTCGGGAATCGTCTGGTGGTTCCCAAGAAGCATCATCTTCGGCAATTAATCCTTAAGGAGGCGCATGAATCTCCTCTCACGATTCATCCCGGTAGTACTAAAATGTATCAGGACCTACGCCAGAGGTTCTGGTGGACTAGGATGAAGAGAGAAATTGCTCAGTTCATTGCTAACTGCGAAGTTTGTCATCGCGTTAAGGCAGAGCATCAAAGGCCTACTGGCACCCTTCAGCCTTTAGCTATTCCTGAGTGGAAATGGGATAAAGTTGGTATGGACTTCATTACCGGCTTTCCCAGGACCAAGAAAGGGAATAATGCTATCTTCGTAGTCATTGATTGTCTTTCCAAACTGGCTCACTTCCTACCTGTTCGAGAGAGTATCACTACTAGTGAGCTTGCTGACTTATATATTTCTCGAATAGTGTCACTTCATGGTGTTTCCACTAGAGATCAATTCAGACCGTGGTAGTCTTTTCACTTCTCATTTTTGGGAGAGTTTCCAAACTGCCATGGGCACCCATCTTCCCTTCAGTACCGCTTTCCACCCTCAATCAAGTGGTCAGGTGGAAAGGGTCAACCAAATTCTCGAAGACATTCTCAGAGCTTGCGTTATCTCATTCGGTATGGATTGGGAGAAGTGTCTTCCTTACGCCGAGTTTGCTTATAACAATAGCTACCAATCCAGCCTCAAGAAAGCTCCTTTTGAGGTTCTGTATGGACGAAGATGTCGAACACCTTTGAACTGGTCAAAAACCGGTGAAAGACAATTCTTTGGACCGGATATGATCCAGGAGGCAGAAGAGCAAGTTCGCATAATTCGTGAGAATTTGAAAACAGCCCAATCTCGTCAAAAGAGCCAGTATAACTGTAGTCATAAGGAAGTGGCTTATGAAGTTGGCGACAAAGCTTACCTTCGGGTTACCCCTTTGAAGGGTACCCATCATTTCGGTATCAAGGGCAAGTTGGCTCCTCGTTACATTGGTCCTTTTCGCATTATCGCTAAACGAGTAGAGGTTGCCTACCAGTTGGAACTACCCCCACATCTTTCTCGAGTTCATGATGTCTTCCACGTCTCTCAACTCAGGCGTTGCTTCTCGGATCCCATCCGCGGAGTGGACCACGAAACGCTTGATCTCCAAGATAACCTCACATATCGAGAGTACCCTGTTCGCATTCTTGATCAAGCAGAGCGTGTCACTCGACGTCATAAGATCAAGTTTCTCAAGGTTCAGTCGTCTCATCATTCTGAGAGAGAAGCTACCTGGGAGCGTGAAGATCATCTTCGACTTGAGTACCCCACTTTCTTTCCGCCGACCCCTGAATCTCGGGACGAGATTCTTTCGAGTGGGGGCGAGTTGTCACATCCCTAGTTCTGGTATGACCTAGGCCAGCCTTCATGTTTGCATCATGTTTAAATTTCATTGAAATTTTAAATGGGGATTTGTGAAACCCTCAGAATCATTCTGGAAATGACCCAAATAAAAAAATTGCTCCAAAAAGGTCCAAGAAAACGCTCATGTTGCTCTCTGAAAATATTGGACAGAGATAAAAATCAAACCAACATTTTCAGGAGCTCATAAGTATTTATTTTGGGCATTTGGAATTAATGCAGTAATTATTTTCTTGGATATATATTGTTATATATATAATATTGTCCAAAAATTATGCCAGTAGTTGAGGAGCTCAGGAATAATACCACTAGCCCCTGCAAAATTTGGCATAAGAAAATAAAATGGTTTAGTATTTTTATTAAACCAAACAAATGTCAGAAAAATAGAAAACAAAAAGCAAAAAGGAGAGAGAGAGAGACAGAGAGAGAAAGGAACCTCACCTGGCTTACCTAGGGCCTTTGGCCGTCCCGTTTCTGTTCTGGCCCAGCCCACCAGGGGCAGAGCCGTCTTCCTCCTCTTGCCAGTAGGCAGAGGGGAAGCGGTGCCCGACGCCGTGCACGCCGGCACGCAGCTTCCTGCCTGGCTACTCCTCGTCGTGCTCAGACGTCGCCACGCACCCCCTGGATCTTTTCCCCCCTTTCTCGCTCACTCTCCTCCTCCCCAGCTCTCACCCATGCGACCACCGCACACAACCGGAGCCGCGGCTCGCCGTAGCCATGGCCGCCGGCCACTCCACTCCCTGTCGATGAGTCCCCGAGCTCTGCATTGTCGTCCTCTTCATCCACGCCGAGCCAAGCAACCGGAGAAGAACCACAATGTCGTCCCTAGCGTTTTCTTCGACCTCGGTAGCAGGAGGTCCTCGCCGTCGATTCACCTCGTCCAGGCCTCCCCCGAGCTCGCGCTTGACGTCATCGAGACCGCTGTGAGCTCTCCTCTGTCTCCCCTCCTTCCCCATGCTCGATTCTGTGCCGTAGCCCTGCTACCCGTCGCAACTGCGAGCACCTCGCCGTCGGCCATGTTGCCGTCGTGGCCAGGGCCACCGTAGCTAGCGCCCGAGCACACCACCATGCTCTGTGCAACGCCAGGAGGCTGTCGAGGCACTCCGTAGCCCCTGTCTTGCCCTGCAGCCACATCCCGCCTGGAGCCGTGCTTCGGCCACTGCCTCGAGCTCGATTCCGGCGAGCTCCGGTCGTCCCCGCCTCTCCCACTTGCCCTAGAAGACACGGACGAGCCCTGGATCCTCGCCCGTGGTCTCCGCGGCCCATTTGGTCATCGGAGGACCAAATCCGAGGCCCTCCGCCGCGTCTGGCCTCGCCGGCGTCGAGTCACCGGCGGGTTTGACCCCGCTGACCAGGGGTTTGACCTCCACTGGCTCGCTGACAAGTGGGCCAGGCCCCTGCTAATTTTAGTTAAGTGTTAGTTAAACCTAATTAGCCTGCTGACACTGACAGTGGGCCCTGGCGCCTTAATCTTTTAGTTAAATCAGAAATAACCCCCTGTTTAACCTGTGACACTAACATGTGGACCCCACACGTCAGGTTTGACCTGGTCAGCCGCCTTTGACTTGCTGACGCAATGCTGCTGTCATGTTGATGCAGTAATGGTTTTCTGGATTTAAAATAAATCAGGAAAATCCAGAAAATGTTATAAACTTCAAAATTTCATAGAAATTCAACCGTAGCTCAGATTGAAATAATTTATATATGAAAAATGATCAGAAAAATTCAATCTATCCATCTGTACCATTTTCATGCATGACAAACCAACCTATACATGTTGTATATATGAAAACATATAAATGGCATATTTAAGAGCTTAATTTGGAGTTGCATTTGAACCATTGGTTCAAATGGACTTCAACCAAATGAATGCTAGATGCATTAACTCAAACAACATCACATACTCATGCCATGTTCATGCATCATATTGTTGAATATGCTTGTGTTTGATTTTCGATACCGTTCCTTCTCGATAGGTCCTGCTCCAAAGATCGATCCAGAGTACCTGTCAGTGGAGCAGTGCCCCCTGTTGATCTACCAGGCAAGCAAACCCCCTTGTTCTTTCCGATACAATCCTACTCTCTCGCTCCTGCTCTCATTTATTGCATTAGGACAACAATGATTCAATTGCTACTTTATGCTGCGGTAGTTGAACCCATTCCTCTGCATGACCTGTCATTGCCACAGTAAATAGTTAAAACCCGCTAGCATGTGTAGGAGTTGATTGAGCCATGTTGTGTTCCTACCATGCCATGCCTGCTATTGCTTAGGTCTGATTCATCGGGAATGAATTAGAGTGTTACGATATGTTCTGGTGCTGAGAGTTAAGCGTGTGAACACGTTTTGGTAAAGGTAGCGGTGAGAGGCCATGTAGGAGTACATGGTGGGTTGTCTCACTGGAACCGTCCCTAAGAACTGAGTTCTGTGTATGTTGTCCGATGACTAGATACTACCACACATTGGGTTTTGGTAACTCGGCCCCTCTCGACTTATTAGCCAACTTGATCTCTCTCCAGGAGTTGCAAATAGTTTCTGGTGTTTGTAGGTAGTGCTATTTTTCTACCGAGTGGCACCCAGCAGGGTGGACTTGGAACAGACTAGGCATCGTGGCCTGGTGTACCGGGTGGCACCCGGATGGTGGGCTCGGGCACCCTGTACACATCGTTTGGGGCCATGGGTGAAACCCCGGCCGGATCTCCTTACGGATGGAACCCGAATTGGCGATAAACCTGGACTAGAGTCTTGTGTGGTTAGTCAGGTCGTGGCCGACACCCTCTTGAAGGTTGTCGAGATACATGACGTGTATATGGTGATAAGTGGTGAGAGCGTGTGTCAAGAAGTACACCCCTGCAGGGTTGTCATGATCTATTCGAATAGCCGTGTCCTCGGTTATGGACTTCTTGGATGCTTACGTGGTATATAGACAACTTAAAGTGGATACTCTAAAATGCTCAAGACAAGTGTGAGTGCTATGGATGGCCTTCTCGTGGAAAGACGGGGATGAATCCATAGTAGTGTATTGATGTGGTGATTAGTGGACTCGTGTGCGCTGCCTCACCTCAAAGAAGTTTCTCGTTGTCGTAGAATAGGATAGCCACTGAGTCAAAGCTGGCTTGCTGCAACTAAACCCCACATTACCTTCTTGATACAAATGCATGTATGATAGGATCTGATGTTAGTCTTGCTGAGTACCTTTGTACTCACGTCTGCTTTATTTATGTTTTGCAGGTGAGACATCTGTCTCACTAGTAGTACCGCTTGGACTTCGACGAGTAGCTTGTTACCTCAGCTACGATCTTGTACCCTTGGGAGGGACTTGTAGATAGTCAGGCTTCTCGGCATTTTTATTTTGTAGTTGTCTGTACTCAGACATGTAATGCTTTCGTTGCTTGTATGCTCTGAATGATGGGTCATGTGACCCATATTTGTATTTAATGCTATGTGGCTCTTCTCGGTCTTTATCTATATGAGTTTGCGTTATGTTGTGATGCCTTGTTGTACAACACATACTTGCATGTTATGCGTACGTGTAACATGTATTGCTATGTGTGGGATCCGACAACCTAGTTGTCTATCCTTGGTAGCCTCTCTTATGGGGAAATGTAGTCTAGTGCTTCCACCGAGCCATGATAGTCCGCTACACCCCGGTTTACCCGGAGTCTTGCTAGCCCAGCACTACTGGTCCGGAACACTTAGACTGGCCGGCATGTGATTCACTTCATTCCTGTGTCTGTCCCTTCGGGGAAATGTCAGGCAGTGACATCCGGAGTCCTGTTAGCCCAGTGCTACAGCCCGGATTCGCACGCTGCTGACCGACATGCTCAAAGTTGATTCATGTATGCCTGTCCCCATAGGTTAGTGCCACTTTGGGTTCACGACTAGTCATGTCGGCCCGGGTTCTCTGTCATATGGATGCTAGCGACACTATCATATACGTGAGCCAAAAGGCGCAAACGGTCCCGGGCCATGGTAAGGCGACACCCGTGGAATTACCGTGCGTGAGGCCGCAAAGTGATATGAGGTGTTACATGCTAGATCGGTGTGACTTAGAATCGGGGTCCCGACACTTCTCTTTTAATTTATATACATACATACATATATATATATATATATATATATATATATATATATATATATATATATATATAGGGTCGCGCTATTCGTCACCCTGGGTGAGGAATAGTTATTCTTCACCCCCTTCTATTTTACCATCAATGCACCGTAATTTCCGACGCAAAAAGAGACCGTAATAAAATATATAATCGACGTAAAAAATATTTTATGTTATGTAAAATTAAAAACGTAAAAACATAGTCTAAAATACACATAAACTGCATTTCTTGTCTTATGACCTATATTTTTATTTTCTTATGTCAAATTTTACGTAGTGAATCAATAGGAATGTAACT
>NC_041390.1:520485287-520511371 GCF_002162155.2 Triticum dicoccoides | reverse complement strand
TATATATATATATATATATATATATATATATATATATATATATATATATATATATATATATACTGGCACATCTTGCCGGAACCTGATTGGGAAGTCAGATTCACTAAATCTACGCGCCCGTGTCTTCGTGCCATGTGAGTCGCAACTCACGGCCTATATCAACAACACCAATTATATTTCTTCTCTCTTTATTATAACTAATGTCATCAAATCTGATAGTCGTCTACAGATGTTTTCCCTGTGGATACTGAGATGCATGGCACCATTTTGCAGATACTTGGAGTATATATCTAGCATATCAAGCCACCGGAGTCAAGCAATACTTCATTGAAACAATAACAACAATATGATCGTTTTGTCCAGATGACATCGTCCATGTCTACTGATGTGGTTGGCAGTCACCAAAGGTACTCGCTCCCCCCATAGATGAATTATTTTATCTTTGTAGCTATTTATGAATAAAATTGGTCATGTATAGCATGCATGCCTTCTGGCTATATAGAAGTCAAGGTGCCTATGCGGGCTGCAAAAATAGAGGGTGTCCCCGACTCGGATTTTGTGTCCTGCTCGAGCACGTCAGTAATGGGCGTCGCACATGGACTCCACACGGAACGCTCTCTTTGACACATAAACGATGGCCTCAAGCCCCTATGTGGAAGTATCCAGCCTCGCCGTTCTACCATTTTCTCTAGAACAACGATGTACAACTTTGACGGAACACTGACCGCTAGTGCTACACCTAAGGTACACTATTGTATAATCCACATGCCAAACCATGAGTAGAGTACCAAGCTATTATGTTTCAAAATTTATTTTGAAGAGCATGTGTTTTGGGTTTTATACTTCACCATGATCTTTTACTGTGTGCCTGCCACCATAGCTTCTATTGTCATTAACTTGCCATATACAGATAGTCTGCAGAATTTACAAACAAGAGTGAAATCAATAGTGATGAGTGATGATTATGGTATGACTGCCGGATTAATAATTCAGAGCAAGAAAGCTATTTTACTGGAAAAGTTGCTCCTGCGCTCTTCATCGTGGTCACACCCCCGTCCATGCCGCTCTTTTCCCTAAACACCCATGAGAGCGCCGCCATGCTGCGAGGGGAGCAAGTCGAGGTGCCTATGCGGGCTGCAAAAATGGAGGGTGTCACCGACTTGGATGTTTTGTCCTACTAAAGCACGTCATTAATGGGTGTTGGACATGGACTCCACAAGGAATGCTCGCTTTGCCACATCAAAGACGGCCTCAAGCCCCTATACTACAAAGGGATCTGTGATGTATATGTTATGGATCAGCGCACATGTAGTTAATCTGTCTTTTTTGCCATTTAGTAAATTCAAGCCCTTAATATGATGCTCTGAATGTCATACAGAGTTAGTCTCAGATTGGTAGTGCATCTCACACTGATTTTTATAACTGAAGTTGATCATAATCACTGTGTACAGAGCATTTCAATGTGTTGTTCAATAAATTATAGAAATTAGAAGTATGCCTATTATTGTAACATATTGTAGTAAGGTAGTGCCACTTCCAAGTATCAAATGTATTTTATGTCCTGACAAGTTTTTCCTTAAATGTATACTACAAAGGGATCAGTATTGATTAATTGGCAATTTACTATGTTTCAGAATAAACTTCTCACGAGTGAAATTACTTATGGTGTTGCAATGTAGCTAGATTGGAGAGAAACATGATAGTATCTTAATAATCCACTAAGGTATTTGACGAGCTCCATTGCATAATTTATAGAGAAATCATAGAGCTTTTTCTTGAATCCATCAAAAATTGTTTCGCTTCCAGTATGTAATTTGTATAAGAATCATGGAGTGCTTATGCATGCTTGCCTTTTGTTGACAACATAATTTTGTAAGTAAACTAAAATGACATGTATTTTTTACTCATAATGGTGAACCCAGCGGATAAAGGTGTGTACTGTGATAAAGTTGTACTTCAGACTATTATTTTCGTTTGTGGAGAACAGAAAAAATGTGGAAAGCCCATGGCAGCCAACGATTTTATTACCTGCTCCGAGCAGTGTAGGAAACTTGATCCTATGGTAGAATATTTATCTATACATGTGTTTCTGGTAGAAACCAACACATTTTACACCTAATTTTTACTTCTCTCACTGCAAGTCTGATACAACACAGAACACTAATTAATCATATTATCTTCATACTGTGTGATTTCATTCTATATGTATTTCGTACATATCGAACACAGTAGAAGAACTCTTTAGAATCATTGGACTTGATGTCCTCCATGCCAATGTAATTTACGTCAACATGATGTTTGTACCAGTAAGGATCATGCATGTTTTCTCCTATCTATTATAGCTTGATGTTGTCACTGATGTAAAATGAAATCTTCATGGCATGCGCCTCTAGCTTCCCACCGCTGCAACCATTTTGAGAAAAGCTAGGAAAGGACAGCGTTGATATACATTCCTTTTTTAAGCAAGTACCGTTGATATACATATGACAGTAGTTCATGCACTGTACTTTTGTAGCTAGCCTTCACTAAGGGGACCAAAATCTATGTTTTTAAAAAATAAGCTAATCTTTACTAATCAGTTCTTTTGTTCCACTTTATAGATCGTAAACCAGTTTTTCAACGGGGCCAGTTTTTCGGTTGGACAGAAGTAACTCCACTCGCTGGGAGGACTTGGTGGTAATTTACAAGGCCGTGAAGCATTTTTCATGTAACTGGTAGTGATCTAAGTCACATGTTATTACAATGGAGGTTACTACAACATTTCCGTATAAACGTCACTGATCTTTGCATATATATTGCACTCCCTTTGTAAATAAATATAAGACGTTTTAATATGTTTCTACTACTACATTTTTTTGTCATTATTATGACAATAGATCGATTAGCTTCTCCGAAATATATATTGTCTATGTGATCAAGCATGTGTTACATGCCATCTAATGCAACATCGCTTTGTTTGAATGTTCACAATTATAACTAGCTATGACAAGAGATAACTATACATGTATTTTTTGGGAAGTAGAACTATACATGTAGATCTCCAATGGTGTATCAACCAAAAAACAATACCACAGAATCTAAGAAAGCAAAAAAATACCATATACCTTATATTAAGAGGATAGATAACAACTCATGCTGAACAGCAAAAAAATTATGTACTATATAACTGATTGCTAAGAATTAAAAGAAGTCCCAAGGTAATGCTGGTTTGAAATCATATGAATATGTAAAATGCCTAATTACAAGTTTCTAAATCAATGTGGATAATCATGATAAACCGCTACATGTTTTTAACCAGTATTTTATTTGCATGTCATTTGTTTAAAATCTAATATTTCATATTTAGTATTAGATTGTGGGGTCCAATTTTTTCTCAATTTCAATCAACATCAAACTGATAAGTTCGCAAGTTGTTCTTCATTTTGAATATTATAATATAGCTCTAATTTCTTTCCGTTTGTACATAGTAATATATATACTTCAAAGCTCACTAAGGTTATCCAAACATCTGGTGTCCATCAATTCATTTTCTTTTATATCTTAGTGACCAACAAATTATAAGATATAATGCAGGCCATAAGGAACTTATTCAAAGAATATAGTATTTTGTCCTACAGAAAGCTTGAAGCAGTTGAGAACTTAATATGCCTGTATAATAATAATTTGGATATTTTCTATATTATTGTGGAAAGAATTTGCAAAATGAACATATTGAAAATGTCACTATTATGTGTTTTTTTAGTGCTAGCCCGTATAGACGTCTAGATACTTGAATTTCGTGTAGCGATATCACAAAATCAAGTTTGTACAATGACTGTTTTCATTTAATCAGTTGGTCCAACATCTCCATCGAAGTTTGTTATAAAAGAAAATGAAGATATCTCATTCTAAACTATGAGTAGTATGAATTCCACGTCAAGAAAACAGAAGTAAATTAGTAGCATAGCGTAAACCAACCATAATTTCATCAAGGATATATTATATGATATAAGTTCACTGAAATGCTAATGCATATACCTATACATCTTTGGCCTCTAACAAGGAGGCTTCAATGGTTTGCAAAATACGCTACGCCGAATCTATATGTAGCACTATGAATATAGAGTAAGATATTTATTTTTTAACTTTTACTTATAGTAAATATGATATACACTCATGTTATATACATAATTGCCATTTTTTATAGTTAACCAAATGTTGTAGCATATTGCCAAACTTGCGAATATATATTTTTCACAATATGGCACATGAATATATAATTTCAATTTTTACATGTGAACATGAGAAATTCATAAATTAAAATATGGAATTGGAGCATGTATAAAAGAAATAAATGTTTGAGTTCAAACAAACCAGAAAATCCAATTAAAATAGACACTAGCCCGTGCGAATGCATGGGTCGACGACTAGTTCTCATAATTATTCGCTTTTCTATCAATTGCTCGACAGTAATTTGTTCACCCACCGTAATACTTATACTATCTTGAGATAAGCCACTAGTGAAACCTATGGCCCTGGGTCTATTCTCCATCATATAAGTTTCCAATCTATTTTGTTTTGCAATCTTTACTTTCAATCTATATCATAAAAACACCAAAAATATTTATCTAATTATTATCATCTCTATCAGATCTTACTCTTGCACGTGGTCGTGAAGGGATTGACAACCCCTTTATCGCGTTGGTTGCGAGGTTCTTATTTGTTTGTGTACGTACGAGGTGATTCGCGCGTGGTCTCCTACTGGATTGATACATTGGTTCTCAAAAACTAAGGGAAATACTTACGCTGCTCTACTGCATCATCGTTTCCTCTTCAAGGGAAAACCAACGCAGTGCTCAAGAGGTAGCAAGAAGGATTTCTGGTGCCGTTGCCGGGGAGATCTACGCCAAGTCAAGACATACCAAGTACCCATCACAACTCTTATCCTTCGCATTACATTATTTGCCATTTGCCTCTCGTTTTCCTCTGCCCCAGTTCACCCTTGCCATTTTATTCACCCTCTCTTTTCTGTCCGCCTCTTTTTCGCTTACCTCTTGTTGCTTGTTTCCCTTATGGCTTTACCAAAAGGAGTTGATCCTCAGCTTAGAAGGTTGGAAGAAATCGAAAACAATGTTAGAAGTTTTATGTCCTTGCAGTTTGAGCATAATAATTTCTTTGGAAACGATCTTAAAGAACAAAAAAGTTTTATCGGTTTCATGCATAAAGATCTCGATGATATGTCTAAGGAGTTTTATGGGTTGAATTCTCAGCTTGCTCATCTTGAAAAATTAATTGCTGAAATCTCGGATAAGCAGGCCACCTTAGTTAATGAGATGGCCGCTAAACCGGAAAGTTTTCATGATAATAAGGATGAAGATCTAAAAGTGATTGATGTGTCCCCAATTAAATCTTTGTTTTGCAATATGAATCTTGATAATGATGGGACTAGATATGAGTCAACTTTAGTTAGAAGGCGTCCCAAAAATTCGGAGTTTTTAGATCTTGATGCAAAAATTGATAAAAGTGGGATTGAAGAGGTCAAAACTTTAGATAGCAACGAATCCACTATCTTGGATTTCAAGGAATTTAATTATGATAATGGCTCTTTGGTAGAATGTATTTCCTTGTTGCAATCCGTGCTAAATTCTCCTCATGCTTATAGTCAAAATAAAGCTTTTACTAAACATATCGTTGATGCTTTGATGCAATCTTATGAAGAAAAACTTGAGTTGGAAGTTTCTATCCCTAGAAAACTTTATGATGAGTGGGAACCTACTATTAAATGAAAATTAAAGATCATTAATGCTATGCTTTGTGTGATTTGGGTGCTAGTGTTTCGACGATCCCAAAAACTTTGTGTGATTTGCTAGGTTTCCGTGAATTTGATGATTGTTCTTTAAACTTGCACCTTGCGGATTCCACTATTAAGAAACCTATGGGAAAGATTAATGATGTTCTTATTGTTGTAAATAGGAATTATGTGCCTGTATATTTCATTGTTCTTGATATAGATTGCAATCCTTCATGTCCTATTATTCTTAGTAGACCTTTCCTTAGAAAGATTGGTGCAATTATTGATATGAAGGAATGGAATATTAGATTCCAATTTATGTTAAGGAAAGGCATGGAACACTTCCCTAGAAAGAAAATTAATTACCATATGAATCTATTATGAGATCCACTTAAGAATTACCTACCAAAGATGGCAATACCTAGATCTATCTTTGCTTTTATGCCTAGCAAGGGGCGTTAAACGATAGCGCTTGTTGGGAGGCAACCCAATTTTATTTTTGTTCCTTGCTTTTGGCTCCTGTTTAGTAATAAATAATTTATCTAGCCTCTTCTTTGGTTGTGTTTTTTGTGTTTAATTAGTGTTCGTGCCAAGTAGAACCGTTGGGAAGACTTGGGGAAAGTCTTTTTGATCTTGCTGTAAAAAAACAGAAACTTTAGCGCTCACGAGAATTGCTTCCATTTTTTATTGGAGAGTGATATTTAGTTAATCCTTTTGCATATGATTAATATATGAATTCCTGACGTCCAGCAATTTATTTTAGAATTTTTGGGGTTCCATAAGTTTTCGTTAGTTACAGATTGCTATAGACTGTTCTATTTTTCACAGATTCTGTTTTTCGTGTGTTGTTTGCTTATTTTGATGAATCTATGGCTAGTAAAATAGTTTATAAACCATGGAGAAGTTTGAATATAGTAGGTTTAACACCAATATAAATAAAGAATGAGTTCATTACAGTACCTTGAAGTGGTGTTTTGTTTTCTTTTGCTAACGGAGCTCACAAAGATTTTCTTTTAAGTTTTGTGTTGTGAAGTTTTCAAGTTTTGGGTAAAGATTTTATGGATTATGGAACAAGGAGTGGCAAGTGCCTAAGCTTGGGGATGCCCAAGGCACCCCAAGGTAAATCCAAGGACACCAAAAAGCCTAATCTTGGGGATTCCCCAGAAGGCATCCCCTCTTTTGTCTTCGTTCGTCGGTAACTTTACTTGGAGCTATATTTTTATTCACCACATGATATGTGTTTTGCTTGGAGCGTCTTGTATGATTTGAGTCTTTACTTTTTAGTTTACCACAATCCTCCTTGCTGTACACACCTTTTGAGAGAGACACACATGAATTGGAATTTATTAGAATACTCAATGTGCTTCACTTATATCTTTTGAGCTATATAGTTTTTGCTCTAGTGCTTCACTTATATATTTTAGAGCACGGTGGTGGTTTTATTTTATAGAAACAATTGATCTCTCATGCTTCACTTATATTATTTTGAGAGTCCTTTAGAACAACATGGCAATTTTCTTTTAGGCATTATAAAAACTTTCATATAAGTGCATTGAATACTAAGAGAAGTTTGATACTTGATGATTGTTTTGAGACATGGAGATGGTGATATTAGATTCATGCTAGTTGAGTAGTTGTGAATTTGAGAAATACTTGTGTTAAAGTTTGTGATTCCCGTATCATGCACGTATGGTGAACCATTATGTGATGAAGTCGGAGCATGACTTATTTATTGATGGCCTTCCTTATGAGTGGCGGTCGGGGACGAGCGATGGTCTTTTCCTACCAATCTATCCCCCTAGGAGCATGCCCGTAGTACTTTGTTTCGATAACTAATAGATTTTTGCAATAAGTATGTGAGTTCTTTATGAATAATGTCGAGTCCATGGATTATACACACCCTCACCCTTCCACATTTGCTAGCCTCTCTAGTACCGCACAACTTTCGCCGGTACCATAAACCCACCATATACCTTCCTCAAAACAGCCACCATAACTACCTATTATGGTATTTCCATAGCCATTCCGAGATATATTGCCATGCAACTTCCCACCGTTCCGTTTGTTATGACACGCTTCATCATTGTCATATTTCCATGCATGATCATGTAGTTGACATCGTATTTGTGGCAAAGCCACCGTTCATAATTTTTTCATACATTTCACTCTTGATTCATTGCATATCCCGGTACACCGCCGAAGGCATTCATATAGAGTCATATTTTGTTCTAAGTATTGAGTTGTAATTCTTGAGTTGTAAGTAAAAAGAAGTGTGATGATCATCATTATTAGAGCATTGTCCCAGTGAGGAAAGGATGATGGAGACTATGATTCCCCCACAAGTCGGGATGAGACTCCGGACGAAAAAAGAGGCCAAAAGAAAAAAAGAAGGCCCAATTAAAAAAATATGAGAGAAAAAGAGAGAAGAGACAATGTTACTATCCTTTTTCCACACTTGTGCTTCAAAGTAGCACCATGATCTTCATGATAGAGAGTCTCCTATGTTGCCACTTCCATAAACTAGTGGGAATTTTACATTATAGAACTTGGCTTGTATATTCCAATGATGGGCTTCCTCAAATTTCCCTAGGTCTTCGTGAGCAAGCAAGTTGGATGCACACCCACATAGTTCCTTTTGTTGAGCTTTCATACACTTATAGCTCTAGTGCATCCGTTGCATGGCAATCCCTACTCACTCACATAGATATCTATTGATGGGAATATCCATAGCCCTTTGATATGCCTAGTTGATGTGAGACTATCTTCTCCTTTTTGTCTTCTCCACAACCACCATTCTATTCCACCTATAATGCTATATCCATGGCTCACGCTCATATATTGCGTGAAGATTGAAAAAGTTTGAGAACATCAAAAGCATGAAACGATTTCTTGGCTTGTCATCGAGATTGTGCATGATTTAAATATTTTGTGTGGTGAAGATAGAGCATAGCCAGACTATATGATTTTGTAGGGATAACTTTCTTTGGCCATGTTAATGTGAGAAGACATGATTTCTTAGTTAGTATGCTTGAAGTATTATTATTTCTTTGTGAATATTAAAATTTTATCTTGAATCTTTCGGATCTGAACATTCATGCCACAATAAAGAAAAATTACATTGAGAAATATGTTAGGAACCATTCCACATCAAAAAATATGTTTTTATCATTTACCTACTCGAGCACGAGGAGGAATTAAGCTTGGGGATGCTTGATACGTCTCCAACGTATCTATAATTTTTTTATTGTTCCATGCTATTATAGTATCTGTCTTGGATGTTAATGGGCTTTATTTTACTCTTTTAAATTATTTTTGGGTCAAACCTATTAACCGGAGGCCCAGCCCAAATTGCTGTTTTTTTGCCTATTTCAGTGTTTCATAGAAAAGGAATGTCAAACGGAGTCCAAATGGAATGAAACCTTCGGGAGCGTTATTTTTGGAACAAACGTGATCTAGGGGACTTGGAGTGGACGTCAAGAAACAATCAAGGAGGCCACGAGGCAGGGGGCGCGCCTACCCCCTGGGCGCGCCCTCCACGCTCATGGGCCCCTCGTTGCTCCACCGACCTACTTCTTCCTCCTATATATATCCATATACCCCGAGAACATCCAGGAGCACCACGAAACCCTATTTCCACCGCCGCAACATTCTGTACCCAAGAGATCCCATCTTGGGGCCTTTTTCGGAACTCCACTGGACGGGGCATTGATCACGGAGGGCGTCTACATCTACTCCATGGCCCCTCCGATGATGTGTGAGTAGTTTACTTCAGACCTTGCGGTCCATAGCTAGTAGCTAGATGGCTTCTTCTCTCTCTTTGGATCTCAATACAAAGTTCTCCTCGATTCTCTTGGAGATCTATTCGATGTAATCTTCTTTTGCGGTGTGTTTGTCGAGATCCGCTGAATTGTGGGTTTATGATCAAGTTTATCTATGAACAATATTTGAATCTTCTCTGAATTCTTTTATGTATGATTGGTTTATCTTTGCAAGTCTCTTTGAATTATCAGTTTGGTTTGGCCTACTAGATTGATCTTTCTTGCAATGGGAGAAGTGCTTAGCTTTGTGTTCAATCTTGCGGTGCTCGATCCCAGTGACAGAAAGGGAAATGACACGTATTGCATTGTTGCCATCGAGGATAAAAAGATGGGGTTTATATCATATTGCATGAGTTTATCCCTCTACATCATGTCATCTTGCTTAAGGCGTTACTCTGTTCTTATGAATTTAATACTCTAGATGCATGCTGGATAGCGGTTGATGTGTGGAGTAATAGTAGTAGATGTAGAATTGTTTCGGTCTACTTGTCTCGGACGTGATGCCTATATACATTTCCATACCTAGATATTCTCATAATTATTCACTTTTCTATCAATTGCTCGGCAGTCATTTGTTCACCCACCATAATACTAATACTATGATATAAGTTTCCAATCTGTTTTATTTTTGCAATTTTTACTTTCAATCTATATCATAAAAATACCAAAAATATTTATCTTATTATTGTCATCTCTATCAGATCTCACTCTTGCAAGTGGACGTGAAGGGATTGACAACCCCTTTATTGCGTTGGTTGCGAGGTTCTTATTTGTTTGTGTAGGTACGAGGTGACTCGCGCGTGGTCTCCTACTGGATTGATACCTTGGATCTCAAAAACTATGGGAAATACTGTTGGGGAACAAAGTAATTTAAAAAAAAATCCTACGCACACGCAAGATCATGGTGATGCATAGCAACGAGAGGGGAGAGTGTGTCCACGTACCCTCATAGACCGAAAGCGGAAGCGTTAGCACAACGCGGTTGATGTAGTCGTGCGTCTTCATGATCCGACCGATCAAGTACCGAACGCACGGCACCTCCGAGTTCTGCACACGTTCAACTCGATGACGTCCCTCGAACTCCGATCCAGCCGAGCTTTGAGGGAGAGTTTCGTCAGCACGACGGTGTGGTGACGATGTTGATGTTCTACTGTCGCAGGGCTTCGCCTAAGCACCGCTACAATATTATCAAGGTGGACTATGGTGGAGAGGGGCACCACACACGGCTAAAAGATCCAAGAGATCAATTGTTGTGTCTATGGGGTGCCCCTATCGTCCGTATATAGAGGAGGGGAGGAGAGGGCCGGCCAAGGGGAGGAGGCGCGCCCAAGGGGGGAGTCCTACTCCCACCGGGAGTAGGATTCCTCCTTTTCCTATTTGGAGAGAGAGAGGGAAGGAAGAGGAAGGAGGGAGGAAGGAAAGGGGGGCCGACCCCCCTCCCAATTCGGATTGGGCTTGGGGGAGCGCCCCCTCCCTTGCTCCTTTCCCCTCCTTTCCACTAAAGCCCATTAAGGCCCATATACCTCCCAGGGGGTTCAGATAACCTCCCGGTGCTCCGGTATTATCCCGATCTCACCCGGAACCATTCCGGTATCCAAATATAGTCGTCCAATATATCAATCTTTATGTCTCGAACATTTCGAGACCCCTCATCATGTTCGTGATCACATCCGAGATTCCGAACTACCTTCGGTACATCAAAAACCATAAACTCATAATATAACTGTCATCGAACTTTAAGCGTGCGGACCCTATGGGTTCGAGAACTATGTAGACATGACCAAGACACCTCTTCGGTCAATAACCAATAGTGGAACCTGGATGCTCATATTGGCTCCTACATATTCTACGAAGATCTTTATCGGTCAAACCGCATAACAACATACGTTGTTCCTTTTGTCATCGGTATGTTACTTGCCCGAGATTCGACCGTCGGTATCTCAATACCAAGTTCAATCTCATTACTGGCAAGTCTCTTTACTTGTTCCGTAACACATCATCCCACAACTAACTCATTAGTTGCAATGCTTGCAAGGCTTAAGTGATGTGTATTACCGAGTGGGCCCAGAGATACCTCTCCGACAATCGGAGTGACAAATCCTAATCTCGAAATACGCCAACCCAACAAGTACCTTTGGAGACACCTATAGAGCACCTTTATAATCACCCTGTTACATTGTGACATTTGGTAGCACACAAAGTGTTCCTCTGGTAAATGGGAGTTGCATAATCTCATAGTCATAGGAACATGTATAAATCATGAAGAAAGCAATAGGAACAAACTAAACGATCAAGTGCTAAGCTAACGGAATGGGTCAACTGAATCACATCCTTCTCCTAATGATGTGATCCCGTTAATCAAATGACAACTCTTTGTCTATGGCTAGGAAACATAACCATCTTTGATTAACGAGCTAGTCTAGTAGAGGCATACTAGTGACACTCAGTTTGTCTATGTCTTCACACATGTATCATGTTTCTGGTTAATACAATTCTAGCATGAACAATAAACATTTATCATGATATAAGGAAATAAATAATAACTTTATTATTGCCTCTAGGGCATATTTCCTTCAGTCTCCCACTTGCACTAGAGTCAATAATCTAGATTACATAGTAATGATTCTAACACCCATGGAGCCTTGGTGCTGATCATGTTTTTCTCATGGAAGCGGCTTAGTCAACGGGTCTGAAACATTTAGATCCGTATGTATCTTGCAAATCTCTATGTCTCCCACCTGGACTTGATCCCGGATGGAGTTGAAGCGTCTTTTGATGTGCTTGGTTCTCTTGTGAAATCTGGATTCTTTTGCCAAAGCAATTGCACCAGTATTGGCACAAAAGATTTTCGTTGGACCCGATGCACTAGGTATGACACCTAGATCGGATATGAACTCCTTCATCTAGACTCCTTCATTTGCTGCTTCCGAAGCAGCTATGTACTCCGCTTCGCATGTAGATCCCGCTACGACGCTTTGTTTAGAACTGCACCAACTGACAGCTCCACCGTTTAATAAAAACACGTATCCAGTTTGCGATTTAGAATTGCCCGGATCAGTGTCAAAGCTTGCATCGACGTAACCATTTACGACGAGCTCTTTGTCACCTCCATAAACGAGAAACATATCCTTTGTCCTTTTCAGGTATTTCAGGATGTTTTTGACCGCTGTCCAGTGATCCACTCCTAGATTACTTTGGTACCTCCCTGCTAAACTAATAGCAAGGCACACATCAGGTCTGGTACACGGCATTGCATACATGATAGAGCCTATGGCTGAAGCATAGGGAACATCTTTCATTTTCTCTCTATCTTTTGAAGTGGTCGGGCATTGAGTCTTACTCAACTTCACACCTTGTAACACAGGCAAGAACCCTTTCTTTGCTTGATCCATTTTGAACTTCTTCAAAACTTTGCCAAGGTATGTGCTTTGTGAAAGTCCAATTAAGCATCTCGATCTATCTCTATAGATCTTGATGCCCAATATATAAGCAGTTTCACCGAGGTCTTTCATTGAAAAACTCTTATTCAAATATTCTTTTATGCTATCCAGAAATTCTATATCATTTCCAGTCAATAATATGCCATCCACATATAATATCAGAAATGCTACAGAGCTCCCACTCACTTTCTTGTAAATACAGGCTTCTCCAAAAGTCTATATAAAACCATATGCTTTGATCACTCTATCAACACGTTTATTCCAACTCCGAGATCGCTAGAGCTTGCACACTTTGTTAGCACCCTTTGGATCGACAAAACCTTCTGGTTGCATCATATACAACTCTTCTTCCAGAAATCCATTCAGGAATGCAGTTTTGGCATCCATTTGCCAAATTTCATAATCATAAAATGCGGCAATTGCTAACATGATTCGGACAGACTTAAGCATCGCTATGGGTGAGAAGGTCTCATCATAGTCAATCCCTTGAAGTTGTCGAAAACCTTTTGCAACAAGTCAAGCTTTATAGATAGTAACATTACCATCAGCGTCGGTCTTCTTCTTGAAGATCCATTTATTCTCAACGGCTTGCTGATCATCGGGCAAGTCAACCAAAGTCCACACTTTGTTCTCATACATGGATCCCATCTCGGATTTCATGGCTTCAAGCCATTTTGCGGAATCTGGGCTCACCATCGCTTCTTCATAGTTCGTAGGTTCGTCATGGTCTAGCAACATAACCTCCAGAACAGGATTACCGTACCACTCTGGTGCGGATCTTACTCTGTTTGACCTATGAGGTTCAGTAACAACTTGATCTGAAGTTTCATGATCATCATCATTAACTTCCGCACTAATTGGTGTAGACGTCACATGAACTAGTTTATGTGATGAACTACTTTCTAATAAGGGAGCAGGTACTGTTACCTCATCAATTTCTACTTTCCTCACACTCACTTATTTCGAGAGAAACTCCTTCTCTAGAAATGTTCCATTCTTAGCAACGAATGTCTTGCCCTCGGATCTGTGATAGAAGGTGTACCCAACTGTTTATTGGGTATCTATGAAGACACATTTCTCCGATTTGGGTTCGAGCTTATCAGGTTGAAGCTTTTTCACATAAGCATCGCAGCCCCAAACTTTAAGAAACGACAACTTTGGTTTCTTGCCAAACCAAAGTTCATAAGGTGTCGTCTCAACGGATTTTTATGGTGCCCTATTTAACGTGAATGCGGCCGTCTCTAAAGCATAACCCCAAAATGATAGTGGTAAATAAGTAAGAGACATCATAGATCGCACCATATCTAGTAAAGCACGATTATGACATTTGGACACACCATTACGCTGTAGTGTTCCGGGTGGCGTGAGTTGCGAAACTATTCCGCATTGTTTCAAATGTAGACCTAACTCGTAACTCAAATATTCTCCTCCACGATCAGATCGTAGAAACTTTATTTTCTTGTTACGATGATTTTCAACTTCACTTTGAAATTCTTTGAACTTTTCAAATGTTTCAGACTTATGTTTCATTAAATAGATATACCCATATATGCTTAAATCATATGTGAAGGTGAGAAAATAACGATACCCGCCGCGAGCCTCAATATTCATTGGACCACATACATCAGTATGTATGATCTCCAACAAATCAGTTGCTCGCTCCATAGTTCCAGAGAATGGTGTTTTAATCATCTTCCCCATGAGGCATGGTTCGCAAGTACTAAGTGATTCATAATCAAGTGATTCCAAAAGTCCATCAGTATGGAGTTTCTTCATGCGCTTTATACCAGTATGACCCAAACGGTAGTGCCACAAATAATTTGCACTATCATTATCAACTCTGCATCTTTTGGCTTCAACATTACGAATATGTGTATCACTACTATCGAGATTCATAAAAAATAGACCACTCTTCAAGGGTGCATGACCATAAAAGATATTACTCATATAAATAGAACAACCATTATTCTCAGATTCAAATGAATAACCGTCTCGCATTAAACAAGATCCAGATATAATGTTCATACTCAACTCTGGCACCAAATAACAATTATTTAGGTCTAAAACTAATCCCGAAGGGAGATGTAGAGGTAGCGTGCCGACGGCGATCACATCAACTTTGGAACCATTTCCCACGCGCATCATCACCTCGTCCTTAGCCAGTGTTCGCTTAATCCATAGTCCCTGTTTCGAGTTGCAAATATTAGCAACAGAACCAGTATCAAATACCTAGGTGCTACTGCGAGCTCTGGTAAGGTACACATCAATAACATGTATATCACATATGCCTTTGTTCACCTTTCCATCCTTCTTATCCGCCAAATACTTGGGGCAGCTCCGCTTCCAGTGACCAGTCTATTTGCTGTAGAAGCACTAAGTCTCAGGCTTAGGTCCAGACTTGGGTTTCTTCTCCTGAGCAGCAACTTGTTTGATGTACTTATTGAATTTCCTCTTCTTCTTCCCTTTGCCCTTTTTCTTGAAACTAGCGGTCTTATTGACCATCAACACTTGATGCTCCTTTTTGATTTCTACCTCCGCAGCCTTTAGCATTGCGAAGAGCTTGGGAATTGTCTCATTCATCCCTTGCATATTATAGTTCATCACGAAGCTCTTGTAGTTTGGTGGCAGTGATTGAAGAACTCTGTCAATGACACTATCAACAGGAAGATTAACTCCCAGTTGAGTCAAGTGATTATGATACCCAGACATTTTGAGTATATGCTCACTGACAGAACTATTCTCCTCTATCTTGTAGCTATAGAACTTATTGGAGACTTCATATCTCTCAATCCGGGAATTTGCTAGAAATATTAACTTCTACTCCTGGAACAGCTCCATGACGTTCAAAACGTCATTGAAGTCCTAGTTCTAAGCCGTGAAGCATGGCACACTGAACTATCGAGTAGTCATCAGCTTTGCTCTGCCAGGTGTTCATAATATCTGGTGTTGCTCCTACAACAGGTTTGGCACTTAGAGGTGCTTCCAGGACGTTATTCTTCTGTGCAGCAATGAGGATAATCCTCAAGTTAGGACCCAGTCCATGTAATTGCTACCATCATCTTTCAACTTTGCTTTCTCAAGGAACGCATTAAAATTCAACGGAACAACAACACGAGCCATCTATCTAAGTGGGAGTTCAATTAATCGTATTACTAAAGAACTCCCACTTAGATAGACATCCCTCTAATCATCTAAGTGATCACGTGATCCAAATCAACTAAACCATAACCGATCATCACGTGAAATGGAGTAGTTTTCAATGGTGAACATCACTATGTTGATCATATCTACTATATGATTCACGCTCGACCTTTCGGTCTCAGTGTTCCGAGGCATACTCAGGGAGAACAATTTTATCTTGAAATTTAGTGAGATATCATCTTATAATGCTATCATCAATCAAAGCAAAATAAGATGCATAAAAGATAAACATCACATGCAATCAATATAAGTGATATGATATGGCCATCATCATCTTGTTCTTGTGATCTCCATCTCCGAAGCACCGTTATGATCACCATCGTCACCAGCGCGACACCTTGATCTCCATTATAGCATCATTGTCGTCTCGCCAACTATTGCTTCTACGACTATCGCTACCGCTTAGTGATAAAGTAAAGCAATTACAGGGCAATTGCATTGCATACAATAAAGCGACAACCATTTGGCTCCTGCCAGTTGCCGATAACTCGGTTACAAAACATGATCATCTCATACAATAAAATATAGCATCATGTCTTGACCATATCACATCACAACATGCCCTCTAAAAACAAGTTAGACATCCTCTACTTTGTTGTTGCAAGTTTTATGTGGCTGCTACGGGCTGAGCAAGAACCGTTCTTACCTATGCATCAAATCCACAACGATAGTTCGTCAAGTTAGTGTTTTTTTATCCTTCTCAAGGATCAGGCGTAGCCACACTCGGTTCAACTAAAGTTGGAGAAACTGACACCCGCCAGCCACCTGTGTGCAAAGCACGTCGGTAGAACTAGTCTCGCGTAAGCGTATGCGTAATGTCGGTCCGGGACGCTTCATCCAACAATACCGCCGAACCAAAGTATGGCATGCTGGTAAGCAGTATGACTTGTATCGCCCACAACTCACTAGTGTTCTACTCGTGCATATAACATCAACGCATATAACCTGGCTCAGATGCCAATTTTGGGGAACGTAGTAATTTCAAAAAAATTCCTACGCACACGCAAGATCATGGTGATGCATAGCAACGAGAGGGGAGAGTGTGTCCATGTACCCTCGTAGACAGAAAGCGGAAGCATCAGCACAACGTGGTTGATGTAGTCGTGCGTCTTCATGATCCAACCGATCAAGTACCGAACGCACGGCACCTTCGAGTTCCGCACACGTTCAACTTGATGACGTCCCTCGAACTCCGATCCAGCCGAGCTTGGAGGGAGAGTTCCGTCAGCATGACGGCGTGGCGACGATGTTGATGTTCTACTATCGCAGGGCTTCGCCTAAGCACCGATACAATATTATCGAGGTGGACTATGGTGGAGAGGGGCACCGCACACGGCTAAAAGATCCAAGAGATCAATTGTTGTGTCTATGGGGTGCCCCTCTCCTCCGTATATAAAGGAGGGGAGGATAGGGCCGGCCAAGGGGAGGAGGCGCGCCCAAGGGGGGAGTCCTACTCCCACCGGGAGTAGGACTCCTCCTTTTCCTATTTGTAGAGAGAGAGGGAAGGAAGAGGAAGGAGGGAGGAAGGAAAGGGGGGCCGGTCCCCCCTCCCAATTCAGATTAGGCTTGGGGGTGCGCCCCCTCCCTTGCTCCTTTCCACTAAAGTCCATTAAGGCCCATATACCTCCCGGGGGGTTCCGATAACCTCCCGGTGCTCTGGTATTATCCCGATCTCACCCGGAACCATTCCAGTATCCAAATATAGTCGTCCAATATATCGATCTTTATGTATCGAACATTTCGAGACTCCTCGTGATGTCCGTGATCACATCTGAGACTCCAAACTACCTTCGGTACATCAAAGACCATAAACTCATAATATAACCGTCATCGAACTTTAAGCGTGCGGACCCTACGGGTTCGAGAACTATGTAGACATGACCGAGACACGTCTCCAGTCAATAACCAATAGAGGAACCTAGATACTCATATTGGCTCCTACATATTCTACGAAGATCTTTATCCGTCAAACCACATAACAACATATGTTGTTCCTTTTTTCATCGGTATGTTACTTGCCTAGTTCAATCGTCGGTATCTCAATACCTAGTTCAAACTCGTTACCGGCAAGTCTCTTTACTTGTCCTGTAACACATCATCCCGCAACTAACTCATTAGTTGCAATGCTTGCAAGGCTTAAGTGATGTGTATTACTGAGTGGGCCCAGTGATACTTCTCCGACAATCGGAGTGACAAATCCTAATCTTGAAATACGCCAACCCAACAAGTACCTTCCGAGACACCTGTAGAGCACCTTTATAATCACCTAGTTACATTGTGACATTTGGTAGCATACAAAGTGTTCCTCTAGTAAACGGGAGTTGCATAATCTCATAGTCATAGGAACATGTATAAGTCATGAAGAAAGCAATAGCGACAAACTAAACGATCAAGTTCTAAGCTAACGGAATGGGTCAAGTCAATCACATTATTCTCCTAATGATGTGATCCCGTTAATCAAATGACAACTCTTTGTCTATGGCTAGGAAACATAACCATCTTTGATTAACGAGCTAGTCAAGTAGAGGCATACTAGTGACGCTCTATTTGTCTATGTATTCACACATGTATCATGTTTCCGGTTAATACAATTCTAGCATGAATAATAAACATTTATCATGATATAAGGAAATAAATAATAACTTTATTATTGCCTCTAGGGCATATTTCCTTCAAATACTTATGCTGCTCTACTGCATCACCCTTTCCTCTTCAAGGGAAAACCAACGCAATGCTCAACAGGTAGCATTCAACCAACTTATGCCCACTGTATGAGTGAAAACATGATAATGGCATTTTAAATGCTAAATATGGAGTTTGCATATGAACCCTTGGTTCATATGGACTTCATTTAAATGGTTGCTAGTTGCATTAGCCCAAACACCAGCATGTTGCCATGTCATGATCATGCATCATATTGTTGCATTGCATTGATTGTGTTCCTTATCTGTGGCCGGTATTTGTCTCCTCTCAGTAGACGTGGTTCCGACGATGAGATTGATGACAATGATGAAGAACTATACTATCTTCAGAAGTGCCAGGCAAGCAGAACCCCCTTGTTCATTCCGATACAATCCCACTCTCTCGCTCCTGCTCTCTTTTACTGCATTAGGACAACAGCGATTCAATTGTTAAATGTTGCGGTAGTTGAACCCCTTTCCTCTGCATGACCTGTCATTGCCACAGTAAAATAGATGAAACCCACTAGCATGAGTAGGAGTTGTTTGAGCCCTGATGTGCCTACTCATTCATGCTTGTTTGTCATGTCTGCTATTGCTTAGAGTTGTGTTAGGTCTGATTCATCGGGGATGAATTGGAAAGTTGTGAACATGTCCGACTGTTGAGAGCTAAGTGTGTGAACATGATTTGGTAAAGGTAGCGGTGAGAGGCCATGTAGGAGTACATGGTGGGTTCTCTCATTGAAATCGTCCTCAAGAACAGAGTTCTGTGTTTGTGATCCATGAACAGCTACTACCACACATTGGGATCATTAATGGACTCTCTCGACTTATTAACCGCCCTTGTTCTTTGTCCAGGAGTTGCAACTAGTTTTTGGTGTTTGTAGGATATGTGTTGGGGGCCATGCGTAGCGCTGACCCTAGGAGTGGGCTATGATGCGGTAGAGACACGAGGCACCGTGAACCGAGACGCCCGTTTGGTGCCTCGGGAACCCTGCTCTCATCATTTGGGGTCGTGAATGACTCCCCGGCCGGATCTCCTTGCGGATGGAACCCGAATAGGCAATAAACCTAGACTAGAGACTTGTGTGGTTAGTCAGGTCGTGGCCGACTCCCTCGCCAGGCTTTCGCTTGAAGGTTGCCGAGATACACAATGTGTACATGGTAGTAAGTGGCGAGAGCGTGTGTGAAGAAGTACACCCCTGCAGGGTTAACATCTTCTATTCGAATAGCCGTGTCCGCGGTAAAGGTTTTCTGGGTTGCCTGTACTGTTCATAGACAAGTGAAAGTGGATACGCTATAATGCGCAAGATAAGCGTGAGTGCTATGGATGGCATTCTCATAGGAAGACGGGAGAAGATCCATAGTGGTGTATTGATATGGTGAATATGTGGACTTGTGTGCGCCACCTCAAAACAGTTACTTGCAGTCGTAGTTTAGGATAGCCACCGAGTCAAAGCTGGCTTGCTGTAGTTAAACTCCACCACCTCCTTTCTTGATACCGATGCATATTGACTTAGCTCTGATGTAAGTCTTCATGTGTACATTTGTACACACGTTTGCTTAATTTATGTTTTTGCAGAGAGACTTCAGTCTCGCTAGTAGTTCCTCATGGACTTCAACATTTAGCTTGTTACCTCAGCTACGATCTTGTGCCCTCGGCAGGGTCTTGTAGATAGTTAGGCTTCTTAGTATTTTCCATTTGTAGTTGTCTCTACTCAGACAAGTTAAGCTTTCGCATGTGCTTTTTGCTTGTATGACTTGAATGCTGGGTCATCAGACCCATGTTTGTAATATCTGGCTCTTTGGAGCCTAATGAATAAATATTTTGAGTTGTAGAGTTTTGTTGTGATGCCATGTTGTATTTGGACATATCGAGCATATTGTGTGCATGATTTGAAATGCTTGGTATGTGTGGGATCTGACAACCTAGTTGTTTATCCTTTGTAGCCTCCCTTACTGGGAAATGTCTCCTAGTGCTTCCACTGAGCCATGGTAACTTGCTACTGCTCCGGAACACTTAGGCTAGCCGGCTTGTGTCCTTCTTCGTTCTTGTGTTTGTCCCTTCATGGAAATGTCACGCGGTGTCTACCGGAGTTCTGTGAGCCTACTACATCTCAGATTCTCCGGAGTCCTGTTAGCCCAGCTGCTACAGCCCAGATTCATTCGCTGATGACCGACACGTTCCTTTCTGGGTCATGTATGCCTGTCCCTGTAAGTTAGTGCCACTTTGGGTTTATGACTAGTCATGTCGGCCCGGGTTCTCTGTCACATGGATGCTAGCGAAACTATCATATACATGAGCCAAAAGGCGCAAATGGTCCCGGGCCAGGTAAGGTGGCACCCGTGGGAATACCGTGCGTGAGGCCGCAAAGTGATATGATGTGTTACATGCTAGATCGATGTGACTTAGGATCGGGGTCCTGATAGAAATCCAAGGCTTCATCATTAGCTGGAAGTAATAGGCGTATGATGCTACGAAGCTCTTCAAAGTTGTTCTTGAACGGAGTTACTGGTAGAATAATTCGCCTTTTGGTACGAGTTTCAGCAAAGGCCTTCCAAATAGCGATATTCGGAAGGCTCTTGCTGAACTTTGTACCAAAAAGCGAATTATTCTATCGGGAACTCTGTTCCAAAACAACTTTGAAGAGCTTCATACAATTATCCGCCTGTCATTCCCGGCTAATGATGAAGTCATGGTTTTCTTGAATTCTTTCACACTAGACAACATGACATATAGAAGGGTAGATGAGATCAGGAAAAATATGGACCATTTTCTGCACATCCAGAATGGTGCCATTTTGTTAAATCCCTTGCCGGTCCGGCCCAAACCCTAGAAACACTGCCGAGGCCACCCAAATTTACAAAGTTAAAAGAGTGTTGTCGTCGAGGCCACCCCAAACCCTAGAAGCGTTGTCGAGGCCACCCCAAACCATAGAAGTGTTGAGGCCACTAATATGATTCCTTGTTGTGATTATCTAGCTAGGTCTATGTTTGCCACTAATATATCCATCTGTCAGGTTGCTATATTAGTTGCCATGTTGTAATATTTGCAGAAACTATGGAGCACTGAGACTTGGAAGCAGAACAGGTGTTGGGGGACATAATCCTCGATGAAGGTGTTGTCTTATACTATCTCAACGACACCGATGGTCTGGAAGGAGAGGGTGAAGCAGGCTCTGGTGATCGAACAATGGAGGAGGAAGGACATGATTATGATGGCTTCGGTGACCGAATGCCGATGGAAGAACGAGACCGTGATGACGGCTCCAGTGACCGAACGGAGTCTGGCCAGGTATATATATTAATTAAGCCTGTGCTGACAAGCTAATTGATGCATTCATTGTTTTGGTATGTACACATATTAACTCTCTTCTTTCTTCTTTTCTAGCCCTCAGGATTGAGCCAAACTTCGGTAACGAGACGAGGCCCGAAGAAAAAGTTGCACCAGGATGAAAGGTTTACGATCACAGAAATCGCGGGCGATAGCCAACCGATTGAACCCATCCGGACCAAGGAAGCATTTTCTGCTCAGTGCGGGGTTCTTGTTAGGGA
This sequence comes from Triticum dicoccoides, assembly GCF_002162155.2. Taxonomy (NCBI): domain Eukaryota; kingdom Viridiplantae; phylum Streptophyta; class Magnoliopsida; order Poales; family Poaceae; genus Triticum; species Triticum dicoccoides. The sequence goes on along the minus strand of NC_041390.1, from coordinate 520,488,909 downwards.
CGTGATCCCGATCAGCATCCACCAATGGTATAATCCTAAGAACGAAGACCCTCAGGTGTCTTATGTTAACAATAGGCAGAAAGATGATCTTTGGACCGCGCTGAAGGCAAATTTCACCCTACCGCTAGAGGAGGATCCGGACAAGCCAGTTATAGAGCCATTGGTCAAGGCTCATGCTCTTAAGAAGATGGCAGATCTATTCGGGAGGTGGACGAATGAGTTGAAAACAACATTTGTCGACGAAGACAAGACTCCAAAAATCACCGGCCGATTTGAGAAGATAAGAGATCACTGGGACGCATTTGTGGCCCACAAGACACTGGAGAAGAGTAAGAAGATGTCAGCGACAAACAAGAAAAATGTTGCAAATACGGAGCTTCACCATCGCATCGGGTCAGGTAGCTACCTCAAAGCCCGGCCGTTGTGGGACAAGGCTGAGAAAGACCTGCTTTGATAAAGGGGTCAAACCACAGACATTGCAATAGCCAGAAAGTTCAAGGACTTGGTTCTTCGGGGTTGGGAGAATGTTGGACCATGAAACAGGGAAGTGCGTTTGGACGAACCAGCAACTGGAAATACCCGTCATGAAGCTTCAGGAGTATATCGCCGCAGCGCAATAACGGACGTTCGTTCCCTACAGGGAGAACAACAAGCTCACACAGGGCCTTGGGAATCCTGAGCACCCTGGACGGTCACGAGGCATGCCAGGCTCCGTTTCGTGGAAGGTTGGGTTTCCTGGCGCAGGCGGTTACAAAACCTAGGAGAGGAGGAGGAAAGTGGAGCAGACCGAACTGCAGAAGCTGCATGCAAGGGTACACGCGCTAGAGGAAAAGGACAGCCAGTGACCTGCCGAAGCTACCCCACCCACTCAGCGGAGAAGCAGCGTGGCTTCCACCGAGCTGCTTCAGGAACCTGACTTCACGGCTCCTAGCTACCCCGTGGATGCTATCACGGAGGCTCAAGATTGTCACCTTATGACGCAATGGCAGCACCTCAAAGTCAAGCGGCTGTCGGCTCTGTTGCACCTCCTGAACCCGGCGCAACTTTTCACTGCCGGCCGATTCCACAAGGCTATGCCGTTGTGATGGTCGATGAAATAACGGAGGGATTTGAGGAACTCGAGCTTGACCACCCTACCGGTGAAGGGGAGACTCGGCTGGGTCTTGCTCTGAAGACTCCATGTCTATGGCGGAAGGAGCTCATCAACCTTCCGAACTGGACGCCTCCGCCTCCTCCTCCTCCTCCGGCGAGTCAGGGCACTCTGCCTCCTCCTCCGCCTCCTCCTCCGGCGAGTGATCAGGGCACTCCGCCTCCTTCTTCGGTGCATGGTGGCTCTCCGCCTCCTTCTCCGCCTACGCCGGCATGTCCGAGCAACCCGCCTCCTCCTCCGCCTCATCAGCAAAATTGGAAGATAGTCGCCGCTGCTCCGGCGCGTCGTAGCACTCCGCCTCCTTCTCTGCCTCATAAGCAACAAAGGAAGACAGCCCCAGCCGCTCCGGCCACTCCGGCGTCTAGCAGTACAGCCAAAGGCGGGAGGCAATACAAATTCGGTCCATATCTCAAGCCTCTAGAGAAGTTACCATACGAGAGGACCGTGGAGGAAAACACGGATATATGTAAAGCCCAAGTGATGGAATTCTTTGAAAAGCAAAGAGCTAAGAAACATCCACCTCCGGAGGAGAATATAGATCCGGTGAAATTGAAGCGCACTTTGGATGCCCTGAAGCGACCAGCACTGCCTACGCCGGATGAAAACCATATCCGGGCTCTTAGAAAGGCAGCGCAAGAAGCACATCGGTCCGGAACTACTTCAAGTGACAAAAGCTTACAACAACGAACAAGTGGGCAAAAATCCCCAGCTCGCCGAACAGGCGAACCAATCGTGCCCCCCGCTGAAGGTGTCTAGCGATATCGTTGCAAATCTTCCCAGGATGCTACCCGGTACCAATCCTGGTGATTACCTGCCCAACTCTGCACATTTTGATACAATGGAGGTGGACGAACACAAATACCGGTACGGGAAGCCTCTCTTCAAACCTGGTGATACTCCTCTAACAATGATGATGCGAAGATTCCATAAGTGGTACATGGACACCTTCAAGTCTGGGAAGGATATTTTGACGCTGAGAGTTAAAGAGGAGCACGGCCTCGTTGGAATTGATCTGTTGTCTGTTCCATTTGAGAAGTTCTTCCAGTTTTTCAATTAAAAGGCCCTCGATAAAATAATCATCACTTGCTACTGTCTGTAAGTACTACTTATGTAATTAAGTCTCTATATATAGCTCAGCTCTTTCATTGCATGTATATATAATTATCCTCACTAAATTATGCAGATTGAAGATCGTCAAATGCAAGAAAAGACAAATCTATGATATTGGGTTCATTAACGCAAATCTCATAGATGAATGGACGGTTAAACATGATGCCAAAGAAACCAAGGCCAACTTGCTAAAAACGTTGCTTCAAAATCTAAACAAAGATAAAATACTCTTTCCTTACAACTTCAAGTGAGTGTTACTGTCTTGTGCATATTCGGTTTCCCTTATTACTCTAGGTTATAGTAATGTAATTGATGAGTAATGCATGTGTGCATAGCTTCCACTTTATTCTCCTAGAGATTAAGCTTGAGCAGGGACTAGTAACCGTCTTAGACTCAAGATGAAAAGATCTCAAGGAGTATGCAGCCATGACTAAAATGCTCAAGAAGTAAGTTCAATCAATCATTATCGCACCATATCGGCAACTTTGTTCATTTCCTGATATCAAGTAGTAATTATTTTCTTTGTCTCACAGGGTTTGGAAAGTGTTCACCGCAGAAGCTCCGGGACTGCCGGGGAAGCTGTGATTTACACACCCAAAAGTAAGTACTATTAGCTAGTTCTGCGCATCTCCCATTGATTCTAGCTAGTTTCATCAATACCATTTATAATGCTTGATTATTAGTTTGATTGACCTCTATTTCTCGTAAAGTAGTTGTGGCAGGAAGGCGGGAATAATTTTTGTGGATACTATATTTGCGAGTACATCTACAACACGACGACCTCTAAGCGGGGCTACTCTAAAGAAGATTATGAAGTGCGTAAGCAATAATATTCACAATTTTATTTTATTACCATCATTTGTGTTGAGTTTCATTCATATATATGTATTGACCTCCTTCTTCAAATTAGCTTTGGCAGCTGCGGGATGAACTCCTACCACAAGATCGCATAAAAGCAATTCAAGAGGAATTGGCGGGATTCTTTCTTGACCACGTAATAGATAAAAACGGAGAATACCATGTGGAACTTGACATCAGATGCTAGGGATTGTAAGAGATCTTATATTGTATATATGTAGCTAGTAGCGTCGGATAGATGTATGAAAACTTGTTGTTCGACCAATCTCTCGGTGAAAGAGAGGTTGATCACTTCTCTTTGTATATGTTCATGACGATCTTGTGTACTTAATGGTTACCTTCATTTGTTTACTAACTAGCGTGTCGAGTCCTCTCTATACGTATAGTACATAGCGTCGACCAAGCACGGAGATAAGAGAGGACACTTCTCTCTATTAGCTAGCTAACACAATATATGAAACCCATAAATTAACCCTACAAAACCCCCAACCCCCCCCCCCCTCC
>NC_041390.1:520478971-520484914 GCF_002162155.2 Triticum dicoccoides | reverse complement strand
ACAAAAACCCCAGCCCTCAACTGTTGATGTGTAGACGCTTTTTGGTCCCAGTTGGTGCTACCAACCGAGACCAAAGGCCCCCCCTGCCTGGTCAAGCTGCAGCAGCCACGTGGAGCCCCGTTTGTCCCGGTTCGTGGGCGAACCAGGGCTAAAGGTTATGGGCTTTAGTACCGACCCTTTAGTCCCGGTTCCCCAACCGGGACAAATGGGCCTTATGAACCGGGACAAATGGGACTTTTTCTACTAGTGTTTTGTCACTCTCGCAACCCGCCATCCATTTACTACTCCACAATGCATTCCCTTGGGCCCAAATATGTGGAGTGTCATTTAGTCAACGTTCACATGACACCACTAAGGGAATCACAACATACATACTATCAAAATATCGAACACATATCAAATTCACATGATTACTTACAACATGATTTCTCCCGTGACCTCAAGAACAAAAGTAACTACTCACAAATAATAATCATGCTCAAGATCAGAGGGGTATTAAATAGCATATTGGATCTGAACATATAATCTTCCACCAAATAAACCATATAGTAATCAACTACAAGATGTAATCAACACTACTAGTCACCCCCTAGCAACAATCTATAGTTCTGGTAACAATATTGCATACAAGAGATGAACAAGGGTTTGAGATGAGATGGTGCTGGTGAAGATGTTGATGGATATTGCCCTCCCCAAGATGGGAGAGTTGTTGGTGATGATGATGACGATGATTTCCCCCTTCGGGAGGGAAGTTCCCCCGACAGAATCGCTCCGCCGGAGGGCAAAAGTGCTCCTGCAGAAGTTCTGCCTCGAGGCGGTGGCGCTTCGTCCCGAAAGTCCTCCCCTTATTTTTTATAGGTCAAAATGACTTATATACCAGAAGATGGGCACTTGAGGTGGGCCGAGGAGGCCACAACCCACCAGGGCGCGCCTGGGGGGCCTGGCGCACCCAGGTGGGTTGTGCCCACCTGGTGGCCCCCCTCTAGTGTTTACTGGCTCCAGTATTTCTCAAATAATCCATAAAAAATCTCCGTAAAGTTTTAGCTGATTTGGAGTTGTGTAGAATAGGTGGCCTGACGTAGCTTTTCCAGGTCCGGATTTCCAGCTGCCGGAATTCTCCCCCTTAGTGTGTTCCTTGCTAATTATAAGAGAAAAGGCATTAGAATTACTCCAAAAAGAATTATTATGGACAAAAACATTATAAATAACAGTAAGAAAGCATGATGCAAAATGGACGTATCAACTCCCCCAAGCTTAGACCTCGCTTATCAAGCGAAAACCGAAATCGAAAAACATGCATGTCCACATGCTTTGAGAGAGAGGTGTCGATAAAAGCAAAATACGGACATAGAAGGATCATGTTGATTATTGTAACAGAAACAAAATTAAACATAGGACTTTTATCATAGAACTTGCATCATACACTTCCTATGAATAAGTAAGAGTTCATCATATAATCGAAGTATAAAGCAAAAACTCTATTAGGAACCAACAAACTATGTTCCCAGTCAACTTCGCAACTACAATTCATCATCTTTTCAGGTAGGGTCACGTGTCGGAGCCTTTAGACAAGTACACATACTCAACCATCATATAGTCTTCTATGATTGCTAACACTCACCTTGTACCCATGAGCAAAACATTTCAACCGGACACATAGAAAGATAGGGGCTTATTATTTTGCCTCCCAACATACTCACCTCAAGGGTGATGTCAACAACAATAACTCATGCTATATATATTCAACTGGACATATGTGCCTAGATCTTTCCTCACCACATGATGCTTGCCAAAAGATAAAAATAAAAGGAATAGAGGGAAAACTTTGACTCTTTGCATAAAAGTAAAAGATAGGCCCTTCGCAGAGGGAAGCAGAGGTTGCCATGCGCTTATTTGTTTGTATGCTTAATCCCTTAGTGCAAGAGAACAACACGTTGTATTGCCCCTTAAGATGACAACCTTTATTATGCACTCTATCGCTTTTATCCTTTGTCATCCAAGTTCGTACAACGCTCAATTTTCTCTTACACTAAATTATCTCACACTTTGAGAAGCAATTTTTATTGCCTTTTTGCACCGATGACAACTTACTTGAGGGATCTTGCTCAATCCCTTGGTAGGTATGGTGGGCTCTTGAAAAAGGTTTGGGTTTAAGGGTTTTTGGATGCACAACTAGTATCTCTACTTAGTACAGAATTTTTGGCTAGCAAAGATAGGGGAAAGCATCACATGTTAAAGGATCTATGACAATATGACTTCTATGTGAATATAAACAAACATAAACCATTAAGTTGTCTTCCTTGTCCAACGTCAACAATTTTTGCATATAATATTTTGACGAGGGCTCACAATCACAAAAGATTTCTAGGATAGTATATCTATATGTGAATCTTCTCTTCCCTTATTAATTCTTTCATGAGTTGCATCATTGACTAATGCTATGTTTGTCAATTTCTAATAAAATTTTCTACCTATACTTTTCCTTATGTGGTGCCATTACCTACCATAGGATTAGTATATAATCTTTTCATTATTTATTTCCTTTCTTCATTTATTTCCTTTCTATTTTTATTTATTCCTTAATTCTTTTCTTCATTTGCAACATGAAAGTAAAGAAAGAAAAAATTAAAACTAACTTCATTATATAACTTGCACACGATTACAAGGGTAGATCACTAAGCAAACTCTCAAAAGAAGAAAGGATTGAACTAAAATTTATTTCATTTGAAAGCAAAATATTGAACTAAGATAAATGAAAGCAAAAATATAGTGGGATGATACGATACCTGGGCACCTCCCCCAAGCTTGGCGGAAGCCAAGGGGAGTGCCCATACCCGATATTCAATTCTCCTTTTGGTGGTGAAGGAGATGATGGTGGTGATGAAGGAGAGATCTTGTCCTTGGAGGAGCTTGAAGAGGCCATGGTAGATGGAATCTGACAGAAAACAACAAGGAAAAAGAGAACAGAGGATTTCTCCATGATATGGTGATCAACAGGTGGTAGAAAAATGCATTACGGGAGCTGTCCCAGGTGGGCACAACCCACCTGGGCGCGCCAGGCGCCCTGGTGTCTTGTGCCCACTACGGTATGCTTCCTGGAAGTTTCTTTATTTCCAAAATTTTAAAATATTCCAAAACTGATAAAAAATTGCAGATTTTTCGGAGTCCGTTTACTTACCATATCACGCACCTTCTTATTTTCATGATTCTAGAGTGTTCCGAAAGGACTCTTTTATGTGTTCTTCCGGTGTCAAAGTTTGGATAGTATTACTTTCAACATTAATAGGCGTACCTGAGATATAATGCTTTATTCTTTGCCCATTGACAACCATCGGGTTAGTGCCTTCAAAATTATTTATTTTGATGGCTCCAGACCGGTAAATCTTCTCGATGACATAGGGGCCTTCCCATTCCGAGAGAAGCTTTCCTACAAAAAATCTGAAACGAGAGTTGTACAAAAGAACATATTCTCCAACTTTAAACTCACGCTTTTGAATCTTTTGTCATGCCATGTTTTAACTTTTTCTTTGAATAACTTTGCATTTTCATATGCTTGGGTTCTCAATTCATCTAATGAGCTTATATCAAATAACCTCTTTTCACCAGCAAGTTTGAAATCATAATTGAGTTCTTTGATTGCTCAAAATGCTTTATTTTCTAACTCAAGAGGCAAATGACAAGCTTTTCCATAAACCATTTTATAAGGAGACATACCCATAGGATTTTTATATGTTGTTCTATAAGCCCAAAGTGCATCATCTAATTTCTTAGACCAATTCTTCCTGGACCTATTAACAGTCTTTTGCGAAATTAATTTTATTTCTCTACTGCTAAGTTCAACTTGACCACTAGACTGAGGATAATAGGGTGATGCAATTCTATGGTTAACATCATACTTGGCAAGCATTTTACGGAAAGCACAATGAATAAAGTGTGAACCACCACCAGTCATTAACTATCTAGGGACTCCAAACCTTGGGAAAATAACTTCCGTAAGCATTTTAATAGAGGTGTTCTGATCAGCACTACTAGTTGGAATAGCTTCTACCCATTCAGTAACATAATCAACAGTAACCAAAATATGTGTATACCCATTAGAGGAAGGAAAAGGTCCCATGTAATCAAATCCCCAAACATCAAATGGCCCAACAGCAAATGAATAATATGTAGGCATTTCTTTACGCTTACCGATATTACCTATTCTTTGACATTCATCACAAGATGAGACAAACTTACGAGCATACTTGAAGAGAGTTGGCCAATAAAATCCCGATTGCAGTACCTTGTGAGCAGTTCTATCTCCAGCATGATGCCCTCCATAAGCCTTGGAGTGACATTTCCGTAAGATTTGTCCCTGTCCATGCTCAGGTACACAACGTCTAATAATACCATCTACTCCTTTATAAAGATGTGGGTCATCCCAAAAGTAATGTGTTAAATCATAGAAGATTTTTTTCTTTTGCTGGTATGTAAATCTAGGTGGTAAATATTAAGCAATAATGTAATTAGCATAGTCAGCATACCAAGGAGTACTCTTAGCAACATTTATTGCAGCTAACTGCTCATCAGGAAAACTATCATCAATAGGAAGTGGTTCATCAAGCACATTTTCAAGCCTAGACAAATTATCAACTATGGGGTTCTTAGCTCCTTTTCTATCAATGATATGTAAATCAAATTCTTGTAACAAGAGAACCCAACGAATAAGTCTAGGTTTAGCATCTTTCTTTTCCATAAGATATTTAATAGCAGCATGCATGGTCTGTGTGAATAGTTACTTTGGAATCAATAATATAAGGTCTAAATTTATCACAAGAAAACACTACCGCTAAGAATTCTTTTTCAGTAGTAGCATAATTTCTTTGAGCACTGTCTACGGTTTTACTAGCATAATGGATAACATTCAATTTCTTATCAACTATTTGTCCTAGAACAACACCAACAGCATAATCACTAGCATCACACATAATTTCAAAAGGCAAGTTCCAATTAGGTGGTTGAACAATAGTGTAGATACTAAGGCTTTCTTGAGTGTTTCAAAGGCTTTCAAACAATCATCATCAAAAACAAAAGGAACATCCTTTTGCAAAAGACTAGTGAAAGGCCTAGAAATTTTAGAGAAGTCTTTAATAAACCTCCTATAGAAACCAGCATGACCTAGGAAACTATGAATACCTTTGATGTCCCTTGGACATCGCATTTTCTGAACTGCATCAACCTTAGCTTGTGTCACATCCCTGGTCCTCTTATGCACTAGGCTAGACCCTCATGTGTGCATCATGTTTAAATTTAAATGAAATTTGAATTGAGGAATTTTCAAAGCCTCAGAAACCTTCTAAAAATGATTAACATTTAAATCTTCTCAAATGAGTCCAAGAAAATGTTCCTGTTGTTCCATAGAAATGTTGGTAAGAGGTAAAATTCAAACCAATATCTTGGAGTCACAGAAATATTTATTTTGGCCATTTGAATTAATCCAATAACTATTTGCTTTGGATTTATATTTAATATATATATATTAAATATGACTCCAATAATTCTGGAAGTTTGTGAGTGGCTTTGTATATATTTTAGCAAGCCACATAAAAACCTACAGGATTTATTAAAATGATTTAGTGTCTAAAACTAAATCAAAACAAACTACAAAAAATAGAAAACAGAATTAAATAGAAATAAAAGCAGAGAGGAGAGAAAACTTACCTGGCGCTCACCTCTCAGCCCACCTGGCCCAGCTCCTCCAGCGGCCCAGCCCACCGCCGCTTCTCCCCCTGTCGTCTTCCTCCCCCTCGTCCCGAAGTTGATCGGTGGCGCGCGCGGCCACGCGCCCCGGCCATCTCCTCCCTCCCAGCCTGCCTGGCTCCTCCTCGACGCCCCGGTGACGCCACGCGCCTCCCCGACCCCCCTCTCACTTCTCCCTCGCTCTCTGGACCTCCCTCCCCCTCG
>NC_041390.1:520470511-520478573 GCF_002162155.2 Triticum dicoccoides | reverse complement strand
GTCGCTCGCAACCACCGTGGCCACCGGCCACCCCTCGCCCTGTCGATAAGCCCAGAAGAACCACCGTCGTCTCCTGCATCGTCTACGCCAGCCTGTTCGACTGCGGGAGCCCTGCATCGCCGCCCACGCCGTCTCCCTCATCTCCGGTGCCCGGAGATCGCCGCCGTAAATTCGCCGTCGCATAAGCTTCCCCGAGCTCGCCGACCCCTCCGTTCGATCCACTGTGAGCCCCTCTTCCTCTTCCCCCTTCTCTCAAGCTCGCGCTCATCCCCTAGCTTCTTTCTCCACCACGGCCGAGAGCTTCTCGCCGCCGGCCATGGCGTGGCCGAGGCCACAGCCACCGCAACTCGTTTCCGAGCCCACCGTCGTGCTCACCGCGATCTCAGGAGTCCGTAGCACGCCCCAGCTCCTCCTGCCGTGCTCCCTAACACCGACCCCGAGCTCGCCCGAGCTCCGGCCGCCGCCTCGGGCTCCAGTCCGGCGAACCCCGGCCACCCCCGCACCTCCCCTTGGTCTCCCTAGATGCACGCGGTCATGGGCTACCTCCTGGTGCTCTTCGCGCGTCCAACCGCAGCCCATAGCGCAACTCCGGCGAGCCTCCGCCGCGAGATGTGGTCGCCGGCGCCTAATCCGGCGACGCTGATGTGGCGTTGCCATTAGCGGCTAATCCCCCCAATTAGCACACTAACAGACACTGACAGCGGGCCCCGTAGCGGGTCAAAGCCCGAGTCAACGCGGGATTAGTTCCTGTGTCACTGACGTGTGGACCCCGCACGTCAGGTTTGACCTGGACCTGGCCGTTGACTCGCTGACGTCATGCTGGCGTCAGGCTGACGCAGTTAAATCATTTTCTGGATTTATTTTAATTCATTAAATTTCAGAAAATGGTATAAACTTCTAAAAATCATAGAAATTCAACCGTAACTCCAAATTAAATAATTTATATATGAAAAATTATCAGAAAAATTCAAGGAATCCATCTGTACCATTTTCATGCATGTTAGAACAACTTATAGCTGCTGTTTAGCACAAGTCAATTAAATGGCATTTGAATAATCACATATGGAGTTTGAATTTGAATCTTGTATTCAAACCAACTTCATTTAAATCATAGCTAGGTGCATTAGCCCAAAACACATTCATATTGCCATGTCATAGCATGCATCATATTGTGCATTGCATTGATTGTGTTCTTTCTTGTTTGCCGGTGTTTGTCCCCTCTCAATAGACGTGACTCCGACGACGAGATCGATGACACCGATGAAGAACTATATTATCTTCAGAAGTGCCAGGCAAGCAAAACCCCCTTGTTCATTCCGATACAATCCTACTCTCTCGCTCCTGCTCTCTTTTAATGCATTAGGACAACACCGATTCATCTGTTACTTGCTGCGGTAGTTGAACCCCTTTATCCTCTGCATGACCTGTCATTGCCACAGTAAATAGATGAAACCCAGTAGCATGAGTAGGAGTTGTTTGAGCCCTATTGTGCCTACTCATTCTTGCTTGTTTGTCATGCCTGCTACTGCTTAGAGTTGAGTCCGATCTGATTCATCAGGGATGAATCAGAGGTGTGTGAACATGTCCTACTGTGTGTGAGCTAAGTGGTGAACACGATTTGGTAAAGGTAGCGGTGAGAGGCCATGTAGGAGTACATGGTGGGTTGTCTCATTGAAGCCGTCCGTAGGAACTGAGTTCTGTGTTTGTGATCCATGATTCAGCTACTACCATACATTGGGCCCTGAAATATGACCCCGCTCGACTTCTTATCCACCCTTGTCCTCTGTCCAGGAGTTGCAAGTAGTTTCTGGTGTTTGTAGTATGCTGGAGGCCGTGGGCAGCGCTGACCGGAGGGGTGGGCTGTGATGCGGTAGGCACGTGGCACGGTGTACCGGGCGCCCATTTGGTGTCTCGGGAACCCTGTTCACATCGTTTGGGGCTGTGAGCGAAACTCCGACCGGATCTCCTCATGGATGGAACCCGAATAGGCGATAAACCTGGACTAGAGCCTTGAGTGTTTAGGTAGGTCGTGGTCTACACCCACGTCGGCTTTCGCTTGAAGTCTGCCAAGCACATGTCGTGTGCAGACGCTAAGTGGTGGAAACATGTATGAAGAAGTACACCCCTGTAGGGTTAACATCATCTATTCGAATAGCCGTGTCCGCGGTAAAGGACTTCTGGGTTGCTTATATCAGTTCATAGACAAGTGAAAGTGGATACTCTAAAATACGCAAGATAAGCGTGAGTGCTATGGATGGCGTTCTCGTAGGGAGACGGGAGCGGTTCCATAGTGGTGTATTGGTTGGTGAATATGTGGACTCGTGTGCGCCACCTCAAAAGAGTCGCTTGCAGTCGTAGTTCAGGATAGCCACCGAGTCAAAGCTGGCTTGCTGCAGTTAAACCCCACCATCCCCTTGTTGAAAATGATGCATATGTAGTTAGTTCTGATGTAAGTCTTGCTGGGTACATTTGTACTCACGTTTGCCTATTTTATGTTTTTGCAGAGAGACCTCAGTCTCGCTAGTAGTTCCGTATGGTCTTCGACGTTTAGGTTGTTACCTCAGCTACGATCTTGTGCCCTCGGCAGGATTTGGTAGATAGTCAGGCTTCTCAGCCCTTTTCATTTATAGATGTCTGTACTCAGACATGATAGCTTCCGCTTGTGCTTTGACTTGTATGCTCTGATTGTTGGGTCATGAGACCCATGTTTGTAATATCTCGCTCCTCGGAGCCTATTGAATAAAATACTTGAGTTGTAGAGTCATGTTGTGATGCCATGTTGTATTTGCACATATCGAGCATATTGTGTGTATGTTATTGAAATGCTTGGTATGTGTGGGTTCTGACAACCTAGTTGTTTATCCTTGGTAGCCTCTCTTACCGGGAAATGTCTCCTGGTGTTTCCACCGAGCCATGGTAGCTTGCTACTGCTCCGGAACACTTAGGCTGGTCGGCATGTGTCCTTCTTCGTTCCTGTGTCTGTCCCTTCGGGGAAATGTCACGCGATGAATACCGGAGTCCTGTTAGCCCGCTACAGCCCGGTTCACCGGAGTCCTGCTAGCCCAGTGCTACAGCCTGGATTCACTCGCTGATGACCGACACGTTCGATGCTGGGTCATGGATGCCTGTCCCTGTAAGTCTGTGCCACTTTGGGTTTACGACTAGCCATGTCAGCCCGGGCTCCTTATCATATGGATGCTAGCGACACTATCATATACGTGAGCCAAAAGGCGCAAACGGTCCCGAGCCAGGTAAGGTGGCACCCGTCGGAATACCGTGCGTGAGGCCGCAAAGTGATATGATGTGTTACATGCTAGACCTATGTGGCATCGAGTCGGGGTCCTGACAGCGTTGGTATCAGAGCTTGACTGCCTGTAGGATTACCAAGCCAAACTGGTCGAAGTTGAGTCTAGAAATTCTTAGTTATATAAGGGAATTGATTGTGGGATGGAACGTAAGGCTTTTTTTACTCCTTATACCTCATGGCCTTCTGATCTGAGTCATCATCTTCTCTTCTACGGGGATTAAGAACTAGGCTATCTCTTCTTTCCATCAGGATCATGTGTTACTAATCCGTAGACTTATAAGATTGTTGGATTAAGCTTCAGTTCAGTTTCTACCTCTGTATGTTAACTGTTGATCTCGAAACCTTGATATTGTGCTTCTGAGTGGTTATGCCACCATTTTTGTGAATGTCTCAAATCTTTTTGAGCATTTATAGCCGTTATGCTGTCCGAGTCACCCCAAGTTTCTGAATAGTCTGAAGCATTTGCAAAATCCCTTCCTCCCGTTCCGATGTTCCTTGGGACAGATTAACCACACTAATCGGTGAGTTGAGGTAAATTACTGCCTTGACATATATGTTGGAGCTATTATTATGACCCTAGGTGTTTTAGGGAGTCACCTAGTAACCTAGCAATGTTTTGTGTTCCCAGTGTGAAGATTCTGGCCATCATTCTCGAAAGCATCCCGTGGTGCTACTTAGTAGTAGGCATTCTACTCCTGGGTTCTGAACCCGAGATTCACTCTACTTACTTCATGTTGATAGGGTTTGCTAGTTCCTTTAGGATATTAGTAACTTTTGCATTAGTCCTCGAGGTCCATGGTATTTTTCCTTCTTCCAAATACTATGAACCGTTTATGGTAGAAGTTCTTTGAACCAAAAGATCACAACCAGAGCTCTTGATGAGTTCTCGATTCTATGTTATGACTCTGCCAGTTCTACCTTTCCGCATGGATTATCCGGAAGAAACCTGTTGAACCTGATTCGACATACTAATCTATGCATCCACAACTCAGAAAGTTATATGTTCCTTTGAGTTGTCCTGCTTTAGTTGTCTACTGACCTTCGTCTGTCAATTGATAGTCAAGAGTATGCGTGCATTCGTGTATCGAGGCCTATTACTCTTGTGGTCCGTCAAGCCATTCTGTCCTGAATGACTTGGAGAAACAAACTCCAGTACCTCATCCATATCCAGGATCGGGTCAAAGAAGTTGTCTTCCACAGATCAGATGCAATCCAACTTTTGATTCTGTTCTACCCTGGAGTATCACCCCCTTTATGTCAGGATCTTCATGATAATTGCTCCAGCCCTTGTGAATTCTTGACGTAGTGATACTTCTCGCCATCCTTTTCATTTCTCGCTTCCGTGTTGTTGCAACCGGAGCGCCGACAAGTGAATCGTGATGTGTGAACTCCATACTCCTAGCAACCCCGTTGCTTGGTATTTAAAGGACAATAATTTCATTCTTAGCATGTTGGTTATCGAATCATCATTCTAAGATTGATCGTGCTACCTAGTCCATTCTCCTGGTTCACTCCTCGATCGATGAGTTAGGATTATTTCAAGTCCTCACTCATTTGATCATACCGTCTTGCCCTCAAAAGCGAGATTGTTCTCGAGCTTAGTAACATACCGGTGGTTCGTGATTTTCTGAATGTCTTCTCGGAAGTATCACCAGGTCGTCACCTGACCGTTATGTTGAGCTCGTGATCAAGTTGGTTTCTTGTGAACCACCCTTTCTCCAAGAATCTGTGTTGGATATCCCGGAGCTAGTTGGTTAAGCTAGACAACAACTTGGAGAGTTGGAAGATAAAAGCTTGCCTAAATTAGTTCATTTTTCAAAAGGGATATCTTGTGTTTGTGTGTGTTGAAGAAAGATGATATCTTCATCGATTGGTCCCTGTGATCAGTTGCTGGACCTACTGTCTTATCAATCCTTTGATTTGAGTGTAGGCTATCGTCAAATCAAATTAGTACCAACGATATTCGTAATGTTGTCTTACTCGTGGTTGATCCCTCGAGCATACACCATTATATCTTTTTGGTCTGACCAATGCTATCACCTTGTTCACTTAACTATGGAATTCCTTTTAAAAGGAAACCCGGATGAATTGTTGTTGAGCCCATTGACAACATCCTTATCTCCTCCATGATTTGTTGAACATTAAGCTAGTGTTGGAAACTTTTGAAAGCATTTCTTCATGCTAGTTCATGAAGCATATGTTCGGATGTAAGAAGTGACTTCCTCCAGTTCATGTGCATTTGATGCAAGTTGCCGCCGTGGATTCGAGAAGGTCAATGTTGTTTCCTTTGGAATCATCCCAAATCAGTCATGCATACGTGCGAAGTATTCTGTGGTCTGGAGACTTGCAACCTCCATTCTATATGTGTCCCTAGCACACCAAACCACTGATTGATTTGTTCAAGGTTAATAAGTTCTAAGTGCTAGTCCCGAAGGTACCAGACGGATTTGTACAAAACTTCGATATCCTCGCTGATGGTTCCCCCTCCTGAACTCGGTAGTGTTTTATTATAAGACTACTTTGTGGTCATGCTTGTCTGGGACAATGTGTTCACATGTTTGTAGCAGAACCAGCTCATGTTTTGGAGCTTACTATCGCAGTTCATTTCCCGAGAATCTCGCAACGTCATCTCGTCGATTTGTGTTGCAAACTTTCATTTTTCTTCCTAGACTCGATGAGTCTGGAATATTCTGACACCAACCAGATCTGAATCTCAGGCAGATATGATGATTGGAACATTTTTCAAGAACTATAATATTGGTCCCTCGATAACCGGTAAAGTGAATGTCGTGGCCAACACACCCAGCCGGAAGACCTATAATTGTAGTATCTTGATTGAAGAAGTTGGCCACATTCCCATAAGGATTTTGTAGGATTTACTTCCGTAGTTATTCCTTATGATTTCTGTGTTCCGAAGTCCGACCTTTTTACTTGATGTTCTAGATATCAAACCATATCTATGAATGGGTTACACTAGCACATCAAGGAGAACATTAGAAGCGGAGTGCTAAATGTCTTTCGGTCGATCATCCAGATTTCGTCCCCTTGGCCTCGCTAAGGTGAAATCTGAGAAAGTGTTATCCTCCTTTGCATCTGCATCGTCCATCGCCATTCATCATGGTAGTATGTTGTGTTGTCAGCACCCTTGACTCGGTTGTTGATAAAACCTTGATGATTGTGGAAATGCTCAAGTTCTTGAGAGCACGCGCAAGTGCTAGGTTTGATCGTCGGCATCAACTGTATAGTGCTTTCAGTTTCCTCGACAATGCTATGACCTTTTCAAAACAGTGAATTCACTCTCTATTGTTGGGTTCTTCCCCAGTTACCAGAATCATTCCCAGCATTTGCATTTTGTTCCCAGCTTGCACCGCCAATGTGCCATTCTACCATGGATCTCTTCCATTTTCGGTGATAAGCAAAAATCATCCATTACGTTGTCTTCAACAAGGTAATCCACATCATCCAAGTCCGAGTATGCCATTCTACCGACCTCCTCCAAACGATCGCTCGAGAATTGCCTTAGGCTGGTTTAAAGAGTTTCATTGATCTTTGAATCAAAGGTAATTCTTTTTGCCACTTAAGGTAATAATCTACGAATCACCCTCCTCCAGGATGTTCGTCGTGGTATCATGGCAACTCAACTCCTCGCTACGCTGACAACCGTTTACCACCCTAGTAAGTGTGGAATTGTAGTCTACCTGGTAAACCTCCGTCATTTGTTCCACTCCATTCCTCTAGAGGTGTGCTTCGTCTCTCAGCTTGGGAGATGTTGCTATGTCTCATTCTGTGAGTTAATCCTGAGTTGTTCGACCTTCAAGAAGATCGATCCTTCTAGAGTCTCCTTCTCCTCTCATTGTCATAATAACTGGAGTTCTCAGAACAAGACGTCGAGACAAAGATGGTGATCGAAACAACGTTCTTATGAAGTGCAACCTGGATCGTGAAGATTGTGCTAGTTTGCGTTCCCCCTTCACCTTACCCTACGCTTGAATCTCGGGACGAGATTTTTGTTTAGTAGGGGTGAGTTGTCACATCCCTGGTCCTCTTATGCACTAGGCTAGACCCTCATGTGTGCATCATGTTTAAATTTAAATGAAATTTGAATTGAGGAATTTTCAAAGCCTCAGAAACCTTCTAAAAATGATTAACATTTAAATCTTCTCAAATGAGTCCAAGAAAATGTTCCTGTTGTTCCATAGAAATGTTGGTAAGAGGTAAAATTCAAACCAATATTCTTGGAGTCACAGAAATATTTATTTTGGCCATTTGAATTAATCCAATAACTATTTGCTTTGGATTTATATTTAATATATATATATTAAATATGACTCCAATAATTCTGGAAGTTTGTGAGTGGCTTTGTATATATTTTAGCAAGCCACATAAAAACCTACAGGATTTATTAAAATGATTTAGTGTCTAAAACTAAATCAAAACAAACTACAGAAAATAGAAAACAGAATTAAATAGAAATAATAGCAGAGAGGAGAGAAAACTTACCTGGCGCTCACCTCTCAGCCCACCTGGCCCAGCTCCTCCAGCGGCCCAGCCCACCGCCGCTTCTCCCCCTGTCGTCTTCCTCCCCCTCGTCCCGAAGCTGCTCGGTGGTGCGTGCGGCCACGCGCCCCGGCCATCTCCTCCCTCCCAGCCTGCCTGGCTCCTCCTCGACGCCCCGGTGACGCCACGCGCCTCCCCGACCCCCCTCTCACTTCTCCCTCGCTCTCTGGACCTCCCTCCCCCTCGCTCCTCTGCTTC
>NC_041390.1:520450686-520470388 GCF_002162155.2 Triticum dicoccoides | reverse complement strand
AAGAGCCGCCGCCGACGTCGCTCACAACCACCGTGGCCACCGGCCACCCCTCGCCCTGTCGATAAGCCCAGAAGAACCGCCGTCGTCTCCTGCATCATCTACGCCAGCCCGTTCGACTGCGGGAGCCCTGCATCGCCGCCCACGCCGTCTCCCTCATCTCCGGTGCCCGGAGATCGCCGCCGTAAATTCGCCGTCGCAGAAGCTTCCCCGAGCTCGCCGACCCCTCCGTTCGATCCACTGTGAGCCCCTCTTCCTCTTCCCCCTTCTCTCAAGCTCGCGCTCATCCCCTAGCTTCTTTCTCCACCACGGCCGAGAGCTTCTCGCCGCCGGCCATGGCGTGGCCGAGGCCACAGCCACCGCAGCTCGTTTCCGAGCCCACCGTCGTGCTCACCGCGATCTCAGGAGTCCGTAGCACGCCCCAGCTCCTCCTGCCGTGCTCCCTAACACCGACCCCGAGCTCGCCCGAGCTCCGGCCGCCGCCTCGGGCTCCAGTCCGGCGAACCCCGGCCACCCCCGCACCTCCCCTTGGTCTCCCTAGATGCACGCGGTCATGGGCTACCTCCTGGTGCTCTTCGCGCGTCCAACCGCAGCCCATAGCGCAACTCCGGCGAGCCTCCGCCACGAGATGTGGTCGCCGGCGCCTAATCCGGCGACGCTGACGTGGCGTTGCCATTAGCGGCTAATCCCCCCAATTAGCACACTAACAGACACTGACAGCGGGCCCCGTAGCGGGTCAAAGCCCGAGTCAACGCGGGATTAGTTCCTGTGTCACTGACGTGTGGACCCCGCACGTCAGGTTTGACCTGGACCTGGCCGTTGACTCGCTGACGTCATGCTGGCGTCAGGCTGACGCAGTTAAATCATTTTCTGGATTTATTTTAATTCAGGAAATTTCAGAAAATGGTATAAACTTCTAAAAATCATAGAAATTCAACCGTAACTCCAAATTAAATAATTTATATATGAAAAATTATCAGAAAAATTCAAGGAATCCATCTGTACCATTTTCATGCATGTTAGAACAACTTATAGCTGCTGTTTAGCACAAATCAATTAAATGGCATTTGAATAATCACATATGGAGTTTGAATTTGAATCTTGTATTCAAACCAACTTCATTTAAATCATAGCTAGGTGCATTAGCCCAAAACACATTCATATTGCCATGTCATAGCATGCATCATATTGTGCATTGCATTGATTGTGTTCTTTCTTGTTTGCCGGTGTTTGTCCCCTCTCGATAGACGTGACTCCGACGACGAGATCGATGACACCGATGAAGAACTATATTATCTTCAGAAGTGCCAGGCAAGCAAAACCCCCTTGTTCATTCCGATACAATCCTACTCTCTCGCTCCTGCTCTCTTTTAATGCATTAGGACAACACCGATTCATCTGTTACTTGCTGCGGTAGTTGAACCCCTTTATCCTCTGCATGACCTGTCATTGCCACAGTAAATAGATGAAACCCAGTAGCATGAGTAGGAGTTGTTTGAGCCCTGTTGTGCCTACTCATTCTTGCTTGTTTGTCATGCCTGCTACTGCTTAGAGTTGAGTCCGGTCTGATTCATCAGGGATGAATCAGAGGTGTGTGAACATGTCCTACTGTGTGTGAGCTAAGTGGTGAACACGATTTGGTAAAGGTAGCGGTGAGAGGCCATGTAGGAGTACATGGTGGGTTGTCTCATTGAAGCCGTCCGTAGGAACTGAGTTCTGTGTTTGTGATCCATGATTCAGCTACTACCATACATTGGGCCCTGAAATATGACCCCGCTCGACTTCTTATCCACCCTTGTCCTCTGTCCAGGAGTTGCAAGTAGTTTCTGGTGTTTGTAGTATGCTGGAGGCCGTGGGCAGCGCTGACCGGAGGGGTGGGCTGTGATGCGGTAGGCACGTGGCACGGTGTACCGGGCGCCCGTTTGGTGTCTCGGGAACCCTGTTCACATCGTTTGGGGCTGTGAGCGAAACTCCGACCGGATCTCCTCATGGATGGAACCCGAATAGGCGATAAACCTGGACTAGAGCCTTGAGTGTTTAGGTAGGTCGTGGTCTACACCCACGTCGGCTTTCGCTTGAAGTCTGCCGAGCACATGTCGTGTGCAGACGCTAAGTGGTGGAAACATGTATGAAGAAGTACACCCCTGCAGGGTTAACATCATCTATTCGAATAGCCGTGTCCGTGGTAAAGGACTTCTGGGTTGCTTATATCAGTTCATAGACAAGTGAAAGTGGATACTCTAAAATACGCAAGATAAGCGTGAGTGCTATGGATGGCGTTCTCGTAGGGAGACGGGAGCGGTTCCATAGTGGTGTATTGGTTGGTGAATATGTGGACTCGTGTGCGCCACCTCAAAAGAGTCGGTTGCAGTCGTAGTTCAGGATAGCCACCGAGTCAAAGCTGGCTTGCTGCAGTTAAACCCCACCATCCCCTTGTTGAAAATGATGCATATGTAGTTAGTTCTGATGTAAGTCTTGCTGGGTACATTTGTACTCACGTTTGCCTATTTTATGTTTTTGCAGAGAGACCTCAGTCTCGCTAGTAGTTCCGTATGGTCTTCGATGTTTAGCTTGTTACCTCAGCTACGATCTTGTGCCCTCGGCAGGATTTGGTAGATAGTCAGGCTTCTCAGCCTTTTTCATTTATAGATGTCTATACTCAGACATGATAGCTTCCGCTTGTGCTTTGACTTGTATGCTCTGATTGTTGGGTCATGAGACCCATGTTTGTAATATCTCGCTCCTCGGAGCCTATTGAATAAAATACTTGAGTTGTAGAGTCATGTTGTGATGCCATGTTGTATTTGCACATATCGAGCATATTGTGTGTATGTTATTGAAATGCTTGGTATGTGTGGGTTCTGACAACCTAGTTGTTTATCCTTGGTAGCCTCTCTTACCGGGAAATGTCTCCTAGTGTTTCCACCGAGCCATGGTAGCTTGCTACTGCTCCGGAACACTTAGGCTGGTCGGCATGTGTCCTTCTTCGTTCCTGTGTCTGTCCCTTCGGGGAAATGTCACGCGATGAATACCGGAGTCCTGTTAGCCCGCTACAGCCCGGTTCACCGGAGTCCTGCTAGCCCAGTGCTACAGCCTGGATTCACTCGCTGATGACCGACACGTTCGATGCTGGGTCATGGATGCCTGTCCCTGTAAGTCTGTGCCACTTTGGTTTACGACTAGCCATGTTAGCCCGGGCTCCTTATCATATGGATGCTAGCGACACTATCATATACGTGAGCCAAAAGGCGCAAACGGTCCCGAGCCAGGTAAGGTGGCACCCGTCGGAATACCGTGCGTGAGGCCGCAAAGTGATATGATGTGTTACATGCTAGACCTATGTGGCATCGAGTCGGGGTCCTGACAGCTTGGTCCACTTCAATACCTCTTTCAGAAATTTTATGACCCAAGACAATGCCTTCATTAACCATAAAGTGGCACTTCTCCCAATTCAATACAAGATTTGTTTGTTCACATCTCTACAAAACTCGCTCAATGTTGCTTAAACAATCATCAAAAGACTTCCCATAAACAGAAAAGTCATCCATGAAAACCTCAACAATTTTTCACAAAAGTTAGAGAATATAGCCATCATGCATCTTTAAAAGGTAGCAGGTGCATTACATAAACCAAAAGGCATACGTCTATAAGCATAGGTTCCAAATTGACAAGTGATATGTCTACAACATATCTCCTTTTCCAAACACTTTTGCCCTTGTTTTGGACTCTAACTTGCATGATTTGAATGGAACTAACCCGGACTGACGTTGTTTTCAGCAGAATTGCCATGGTGTTATTTTTGTGCAGAAACAAAAGTTCTTGGAATGACTTGAAAATCAATGGAGAATGTTTTTGGAATATATAAAAATATTGGTGAAAGAATCGACGTCAGGGGGCCCACACCCTGTCCACGAGGGTGGGGGCGCGCATACCCCCCTGGGCACGCCCCCCTGCCTCGTCGGCCCCCTGGAGCTCCACGGACCTCAAATCCAACTCCATATATTCACGTTTGGGGACAAAAAATCAGGGAGAAGGATTCATCGTGTTTTACGATAGGAAGCCACAACCAAGCCCTAATCTCTCTTAGGAGGGCTGATCTGGAGTCCGTTCGGGGCTCCGGAGAGGGGAATCTGTCGCCATCGTCATCATCAACCTTCCTCCATCACCAACTTCATGATGCTCACCGTCGTGGGTGAGTAATTCCATCGTAGGCTTCCTGGACGGTGATGGGTTGGATGAGATTTATCATGTAATCGAGATAGTTTTGTTAGGGTTTGATCCCTAGTATCCATTATGTTCTGAGATTGATGTTGCTATGACTTTGCTATGCTTAATGCTTGTCACTAGGGCCTGAGTGCCATGATTTCAGATCTGAAACTATTATGTTTTCATGAATATATGTGAGTTCTTGATCCTATCTTGCAAGTCTATAGTCACCTATTATGTGTTATGATCCGTTAACCCCGAAGTGACAATAATCGGGATAAGTACCGGTGATGACCATAGTTTGACGAGTTCATGTATTCACTAAGTGTTAATGCTTTGGTCCGGTAATCTATTAAAAGGAGGCCTTAATATCCCTTAGTTTCCAATAGGACCCCGCTGCCACGGGAGGGTAAGACAAAAGATATCATGCAAGTTCTTTTCCATAAGCACGTATGACTATATTCGGAATACATGCCTACATTACATTGATGAACTGGAGCTAGTTCTGTGTCACCCTATGTTATAACTATTGCATGAGGAATCGCATCCGACATAATTATCCATCATTGATCTGTTGCCTACGAGCTTTTCACATATTGTTCTTCGCTTATTTACTTTTCCGTTGCTACTGTTACAATCACTATAAAACCAAAACTATTATTTTTGCTATCATTACCGCTATTATCACATTACTTTGCTACTAAATACTTTGCTGTAGATATTAAGTTTCCAGGTGTGGTTGAATTGACAACTCAGCCGCTAATACTTGAGAATATTCTTTGGCTCCCCTTGTGTCAAATCAATAAATTTGGGTTGAATACTCTACCCTCGAAAAGTGTTGTGATCCCCTATACTTGTGGGTTATCAAGACTATTTTCTGGCGCCGTTGCCGGGGAGCATAGCTCTATTCTTCGAGTCACTTGGGTTTTATATCTGCTGATCACTATGAAGAACTTGAAAGATAAAACAACCAAGATTTTCCCCTCAACTACGAGGGGAGGTAGGGAACTGCCATCTAGCTCTGCACTTGATTCACCTTTTGTTTTGAGTAAACTTGTGACACCTACTCCTGCTATTCATTCTGATATGTCGCATGTTATTGATGATGCCACCTCTGCTTTGCGTGATACTTATGATGAAACTACTTCTATGCTTGATAATACTATGCCACTAGGTGAATTTCTTGATGAACAACTTGCTAGGGTTAGAGAGAATGAAATTATTGAAACTGATAATATTGATGAAAGTGATGATGAAGATTCTCCCCCTAGATATGAATTGCATGTTATGCCTGAGGATTATGTTATGGATGAAGAAACTGCTAGAGACATCTTAGCTTACAATGATAGATATGATCTTAAGAAATTATTAGTTAAGCTTCACGAAAAGTCTTTGAATGCTAGAATGAAACATGACCCTGCTTTTGCTACTTCACCTATCTTTATTTCTGATAAGGATTATGATTTCTCTGTCGATCCTGAGTTAATTACTTTGGTTGAATCTGATCCTTTTTATGGCTATGAATCTGAAATTGTTGTGGCACATCTTACTAAATTAGATGATATAGCCACCCTGTTCACTAATGATGAGAAAACTTGCTATTACTTTATCCTTAAGATGTTTCCATTCTCATTAAAGGGTGAAGCTAAAACATGGTTTAATTCTCTTGATCCTGGTTGTGTGCGTAGTCCCTAGGATATGATTTATTACTTCTCTGCTAAATATTTCCCCGCTCATAAGAAACAAGCTGCCTTAAGGGAAATATATAATTTTGTGCAAATTAAAGAAGAGAGTCTACCACAAGCTTGGGGGAGGCTTCTCCAATTACTTAATGCTTTTCCTGATCATCCTCTCAAGAAAAATGAAATACTTGATATCTATTATAATGGACTAACTGATGCCTCCCGAGACCATTTGGATAGTTGTGCTGGTTGTATTTTCAGGGAAAGAACTGTTGATCAAGCTGAATTGCTATTGAATAATATGTTAAGTAATGAAAATGATTGGACACTTCCTGAACCAACTCCTGAGCCAACTCCGAAGAAAAGGGGTATTCTATTTCTCAGTTCCGAAGATATGCAAGAGGCAAAGAAATCTATGAAAGAAAAAGGTATTAAAGCTGAATATGTTAAGAATTTACCACCTATTGAAGAAATACATGGTCTTGATAACCCGACACAGGTAGTAAAGGTAAATTCTCTCTATAGCTTTGATAAATGTGAAATCCCATCTACTAAGTTTGCTAGCCAATGCTTGGATGAGTTTGATGACTTTATAGTTAGTCAAGAAGACTTCAATGCTTATGTTGGTAAACAATTGAAACATAATGCTTATATGATTTAACACTTGAGTGATTATATGTCTAGAGTTAAAGGTGAACTTAAACTTATTAGTAAACATGCTTCTATGGTTACCACTCAAGTAGAACAAGTACTTAAAGGTCAGAATAATTTGCTCAATGAATTAAATAATAAGAAAAATGATAATGTAGTTAGAGTTATGACTAGAGGGGGTAAAATGACTCGGGAACCTTTGTATCCTGAGGGCCACCCTAAGAGAATTGAGCAACATTCTCAGAGAACTAATATTGATGCACCTAGTTCTTCTAAGAACAAGAAAAATAAAAATGATAGAACTTTGCATGCTTCTAGTGAACCTGTTATTGACACACCTGAGAATCCCAATGATATTTCTATTTCTGATGCTGAAACACAATCTGGTAATGAACATGAACCTAGTGATAATGTTAATGATGATGTTCATGTTGATGCTCAACCTAGCAATGACAATGATGTAGAGATTGAACCTGCTGTTGATCTTGATAACCCACAATGAAAGACTAACGCTATGATAAGAGAGACTTTGTTGCTAGGAAGCATGGTAAGAAAGAGAACCATGGGTTCAGAAACCCATGCCTTTTCCTCCTAAACCATCCAAGAAACAGGATGATGAGCATTTTGAGCGCTTTGCTGAAATGATTAGACCTATCATTTTGCATATGTGTTTGACTGATATGCTTAAAATGAATCCTTATGCTAAGTACATGAAAGATATTGTTACAAATAAAAGAAAGATACCGGAAGCTGAAATTTCCATCATGCTTGCTAATTATACTTTTATAGGTGGAATACCAAAGAAACTTGGAGATCCCGGAGTACCGACTATACCATGCTCCATTAAAAGAAACTATGTTAAAACTGCTTTATGTGATCTTGGAGTCGGTGTTAGTGTTATGCCTCTCTCTTTATATCGCAGACTTGATTTGAATAAGTTGACACACACTGAAATATCTTTGCAAATGGCTGATAAGTCAGCTGCTATACCTGTCGGTATTTGTGAGGATGTGCATGTTGTGGTTGCAAACGTTACTATTTTAACAGACTTTGTTATTCTTTATATTCCCGAGGACGATAGTATGTCGATTATCCTTGGTAGACCCTTTTTGAATACTGCAGGGGCTGTTATTGATTGCAAGAAAGGCAATGTCACTTTTCATGTTAATGGTAATGAGCATATGGTACACTTTCCGAGGAAACAACCGCAAGTCCACAGTATCAATTCTATTGGAAAAATTTTCAACAATTACTATTGGAGGTTTTGAATTTCCTCTTCCTACTATAAAGAAAAAATATGATATTCTTATTGTTGGGGATGTGCATATCCCCGTTGAGGTAACCTAGTGTTATTCGAAATTTCTCCGGTTTCATGCGATTTGGAATGAGTTGTTTAACAAGACTTGATCAACCTTGTTAGTGGATTCCTTTTGATGAGCATGAGATGGATGAAGTTAGAAAGCACAACCTTATGTACCCTCTTTTTACTTTCTGTTATTATATTAAATAAAGTGAAAGCAGTATTTTCTTTCTGTGAATTATCCTTGCAATAAAAAAATACCCTGAAAATAAAAGTTCTCCAAATGCCCTGAAAATGAAATATGATATTTTCCAGAATATTTAAGAATTATTGACACTGAGAACACATCAGGGGGACCCACCGTGTGCCCACGAGGGTGGAGGGCGCGCCCCTGCCTCATGGACCCCCCGAGGGTCCCCTCCACTTATTCTTGCACCTACACACTTCGTCTTCCTCCAGAAAAAATCACCCACCAGCTCAAACCCGAGTTCTAGCTCATCTTGCTGCCATTTTCGATCTCCTTTCTCAAAGCTCCATTCACAAAACTGCTTTGGGGGATTGTTCTTTGGTATGTGACTCCTCCAATGGTCCAATTAGTTTTTGTTCTAGTGCTTTATTTATTGCAAATCTTTGCTGCTTAGGTGACCCTGTTCTTGAGCTTGCATGTCAAATTTATGTGGTCAAAAGTAGTTTTAATGCATGATATAGCCTCTAGACACTTATAGGAGTAGTTGCTATGCATTTTGTTGAGTTTAGTTCAATTTTATTTTAAGTTACTAAAAATTTCAGAAAATTTCATAAAAAGATGAAGAGATTTTTGAGGGGCTCATCGAGCCGAAGCTCGAAGGATAAGCAAAGTGAAGAAAATGAGAAGCCCAAGTATAATCTCCCTCGTACTGCGGAGGTTCGGCCGTGTGAATGGCCTTGTGATGAGTTCTTGAGAGAAGTCGGGATTTATGAAGATTTTTATTATTTGGCTGAGAATGCAGGCCTCACCGACTTCCTCCACGACCAACGTGAACAGTATCTCCTACTCACCAATATTTTTGTGTAAAATTTTCATTTCCATGGTAGGAGATCGCCACCTTCGGTGGAATTTTATTTATATGATGAGCATAAGGAGATGTCACTTTATCATTTTTGTTGGGTTTGTAGGATACCCTTTGAGGGCAGCATAGAGGAACCACATCGTAATGATGTGAAAGGATTTATTGATATGATTGTTGTAGGGGAAACGAGGATGGTTTCCGATGCAAGAATTACTAGCATACATTTTCATGTCCTACGTTACTTCGCAATATTTGCTAGTACATGCTTAATTGGTCGCGGGAACTGTGGAAATCTTAGTTCGCCTGATATTGTTATTTTGCGCCATGCTTTGTTTCGTGATACCACTTTTAGTTTAGGCGCTATTGTTGCTAAAACTGTTAAATCTGAACCGTACAAAGGGTCCCGTCTTAGGAGGCATCTTCACCTCGCACCTTGCTGCACACTTTAACATACCTATTAGGCATTATGAGAAAGAGGAAAAGTTACTGCCTCATATTTTTCTAGATTATAAGAGCATGGTAGCAGATGATTTTATTGTTAAGAATAAGAAGATGCTTAACTATAAACTGATATTTAATAGGAATCACTTTGAGACAATTACCTTGCCTGCTCCCTCTTTGTTCAACATACTTTCAGGCATGTACCTTGTTCTGCCGGAGGCCATTCATACTACCGGAGCCTGACATCAGCTCCAGAGCCCGAGCCGAAGCCACCACTTGATCCTCACCATCAGTCTGTTTATCAGTGGGATCCAGAGGAGATCGCCAACCAATGGCACCCTGAGGATCCTCCTCAGTGTACCAGAGAGGGAAGCTTTGATCCGTGGGCATAGACCAACTTAGGCCAAAAGCCTAAGCTTGGGGGAGTACATATTTCTCACCGACATTACATTCATGTTCACACACTCATTCTAGTTGTCGGTGCTCATACTTTTTCATTGTATCATCCATGCTAGTTTATTTTCTGTTTTAAGCTTTCTTGTTGTGTGTTTGAAAAACCTTAATAAAAACCAAAAACAATTAGTTGTAGCTTTTAGCTAGTTTACTTTCCATGCTTGTAGTAGTAATAATTAAAAGAAAACCCAAAAAGATTTCTCGTTCTTCTTTTGCTTGTTGGGAGCTTTCCCGTGTAAATAATTTTGTTTCTTTTCTTGTCTTTGGGGGTCGACAGGAGAAGACCATAATGAAAAAGTTGAGTTGCTCTCATATGCATTATTGTTGATCTAACAGAGAGCCCATATTACCTTGTCTTCTCCTGTGTATTGAATGCTTGCACATTCTAGCTTAGTCCAATGCACGTGCACTATTATTATTATCCACACTATTCGGTTGTGCAAGTGAAAGGCAATAATGAAGATATATGATGAACTGGTTGAGATGAGAAAAGTTGGTATGAACTCGACCTCTCTTGTTTTTGTAAATATGATTAGTTCATCGTTCCTAATTCAGCTTATTATGAATGAAACATGTTTGCAATGACGATTAGAGATTATAGTTGCTCATGCCATGCTTAATTTGCTAGGAGTTTATAATGGTTTACCTTGCATGCCAACATGTTATTCAAATGGTTGTGATGTGGTATGATAGGGTGGTATCCTCCTTTGAACGATTCGAGTGGCTTGACTTGGCACATGTTCACGCATGTAGTTGAAACAAAATCAACATAGCCTCCACGATATTTATGTTCATGGTGAATTATATCCTACTCATGCCTGCATTCAGTGTTGATTAATTTTAATGCATGTTCATGACTGTTGTCGCTCTCTAGCTGGTCGCTTCCCAGTCTCTTTCTAGCCTTCACTTGTACTAAGCGGGACTATTGCTTGTGCATCCAACTCCATAAACCCCAAAAGTTATTCCATATGAGTCCACCATACCTTCCTATATGCGGTATCTACCTGCCGTTCCAAGTAAATTTGTATGTGCCAAACTCTAAACCATCAAATAAAAATTATGTTTTGTATGCTCGAATAGCTCATGTATCAACTAGGGCTATTTGTATCTTCCATGCTAGGTGGGTTATTCTCAAGAGGAGTGGACTCCGCTCCTCACTCACGAGAAAATGTCTGGTCACCGGGATGGCCAGTCCCATGCTCAAATCAAATCAAAATAATTACAAACAAAACTCCCCCGGGATTGTTGTTAGTTGGAGGCACCCGTTGTTTCGGGCAAGCCATGGATTGATGCTTGTTGGTGGTGGGGGAGTATAAACTTTACCATTCTGCTTGGAAACCGCCTATAATGTGTGTAGCATGGAAGATATCGAGATCTCTCGGTTCTTATGTTGACAATGAAAGTATACCGCTCAAAATACTATTCATCTCTATTTCAAAACCGGGCTCTGGCACCTCTACAAATCTCTGCTTCCCTCTGCGAAGGGCCTATCCATTTACTTTTATGTTGAGTCATCACCCTCTTATTAAAAAGCACCAGTTGGAGAGCACCGCTATCATTTGCATGTATTATTATTAGTTTACATGGAGTATGACTAGATCTCTTTTACCACGAATTACACTTTCTAGTCAGCCCTTGATCTTCAGGGGTGCTCTGCATTTATGTTTTGCGGTCTCAGAAAGGGCTAGCGAGATACCATCTTGTTATATCATATTATGATTGTTTTGAGAAAGTGTTGTCATCCGAGATTTATTATTATTTCTCGCTAGTTGATTATTCCATTGATATGAGTAAACATGAGACCTAAATGTTATTGTGAATATGGTTAGTTCATAATCTTTGCTGAAAACTTGAATGCTGGCTTTACATATTTACAACAACAAGAGCAAACAGAGTTTGTAAAAGTTTTTCTTTATCACTTTCAGTTTATCAACTGAATTGCTTGAGGACAAGCAAAGGTTTAATCTTGGGGGAGTTGATACGTCTCCAACGTATCTACTTTTCCAAACACTTTTGCCCTTGTTTTGGACTCTAACTTGCATGATTTGAATGGACCTAACCCGGACTAACGTTATTTTCAGCAGAATTGCCATGGTGTTATTTTTGTGCAGAAATAAAAGTTCTCAAATGACCTGAACATCAACGGAGAATATTTTTGGAATATATAAAAAATACTGGCGAAAGAATCAACGTCAGGGATGCCACACCATGTCCACAAGGGTGGGGGCGCGCCTACCCCCTGGGCGCGCCCCCTGCCTCGTGGGCCCCCTAGTGCTCCACCGACCTCAACTCCAACCCCATATATTCATGTTCGGGGAGAAAGAAATTAGAGAGAAGGATTCATTGCATTTTACGATACGGAGCTACCGCCAAGCCCTAATCTCTCTCGGAAGGGCTGATTTGGAGTCCGTTCAGGGCTCCGGAGAGGGGAATCCGTCGCCATTGTCATCATCAACCTTCCTCCATCACCAAATTCATGATGCTCATCGCCATGCATGAGTAATTCCATCATAGGCTTGATGGACGGTGATGGGTTGGATGAGATTTATCATGTAATCGAGTTAGTTTTGTTAGGGTTTGATCCCTAATATCCATTATGTTCTCAAATTGATGTTGCTATGACTTTGCTATGCTTAATGCTTGTCACTAGGGCCCGAGTGCCTTGATTTCAGATCTGAACCTATTATGTTTTCATGAATATATATGTGAGTTCTTGATCCTATCTTGCAAGTCTATAGTCATCTATTATGTGTTATGATCCGTTAACCCCGAAGTGAGGAATTCATGTATTCACTAAGTGTTAATGCTTTGGTTCGGTACTCTATTAAAAGGAGTCCTTAATATCCCTTAGTTTCCAATAGGACCCCGTTGCCACGGGAGGGTAGGACAAAAGATGTCATGCAAGTTCTTTTCCATAAGCACGTATGACTATATTCGGAATACATTCCTACATTACATTGATGAACTGGAGCTAGTTCCGTGTCACCCTATGTTATAACTATTGCATGAGGAATCGCATCCGACATAATTAAACCAAAACTATTAGTTTTGCTACCGTTACCGCTATTATCACATGACTTTGCTACTAAATACTTTGTTGCAGATATTAAGTTTCCAGGTGTGGTTGAATTGACAACTCAGCCGCTAATACTTGAGAATATTCTTTGGCTCCCCTTGTGTCGAATCAATAAATTTGGGTTGAATACTCTACCCTCGAAAACGGTTGCGATCCCCTATACTTGTGGGTTATCAACAAGTAAAATTGGTCTTTTCTTGATTAGGTTGAGAAACAGGTATTTGTGAAAAGCCAGAATTTCCATCAAGGAAGCAAAAGTGTGTATGCTTAGATAATCTTTCAAGCATTTGATCAATAAAAGGCAAATGGTAATGATATTTTCTAGTTGCTTTATTTAATTTTCTAAAATCAAATACCATTCTATAGCCTGTAACAATTCTTTGTGGAATGAGTTCATTCTTATTAGTAGGAACAACAGTGATACCTCCTTTCTTAGGAATACAATGAACATGACTTACCCATCTGCTATCATCTATAGGATAAATTATACCCGCTTCCAGAAGTTTTAATATTTCTGTTCTTACCACCTCTTTCGTCTTTGGATTCAACCGACGCTGGTGATCAACAACTGGTTTAGCATCAGGTTCCATATTAATTTTATGCTGACATAGAGTGGGACTAATGCCCTTTAAATCATCAATAGTATATCCAATAGCAGCCCGGTGCTTCCTTAAAACTTTCAATAATCTTTCTTCTTCATTTTCTGAAAGGTTAGCACTAATAATAACAGGATATATCTTCTTTTCATCAAGATAAGCATATTTCAAAGTGTCTGGCAATTGTTTTAATTCAAACATAGGATCACCTTTAGGTGGAGGAGGACCTTCTAGAGTTTCAATAGGCAAATTGTGTTTAAGCAGAGGATGTTGTTCAAAGAAAATCTTGTCTATTTCATTTCTTTCATGCATATGTAAATCATTCTCATGGTCTAGCAAGTATTGTTCTAAAGGATTAGTAGGTGGCACAACAATGGAAGAAAGACCAATTAATTCATCCTTACTAGGGAATTCTTTTTCATGATGATTTCTACTAAACTTGGAAAAATTAAACTCGTGAGACTCATCACCAAAGCTAACACCCATAGTTTGTTTCTTACAATCTATCTTAGCATTAATTGTGTTCAAGAAAGGTCTACCAAAGATAATGGGACAGAAGTCATCTTGTGGGGAACCAAGAACAAGAAAATCAATAGGATATTTTATTTTTCCACACAAGACTTCCACATCTCTAATAATCCCACAAGGTGATATGGTGTTTCTATTTGCAAGTTTAATAGTAATATCTATGTCTTCTAAGTCTGTAGGTGCTATGTCTTTCCTAATTTCCGTTGGGGAACATAGTATTTCAAAACAATTCGTATGATCATGCAAGATCTATCTAGGGATGCATAGCAACAAGAGGGGAGAGTATGTCTACGTACCCTCGCAGACCGAAAGCGGAAGCATTAAGAAACGAAGTTTATGTAGTCGAACGTCTTCGCGATCCAATCGATCAAATACCGAACGCACGACACCTCCATGATCTCCACACGTTCAGCTCGGTGACGTCCCTCGTACTCTTGATCCAGTTGAGGCCGAGGGAGAGTTTCGTCAGCACGACGGCGTGTTGACGGTGATGATGAAGTTACCGGCGCAGGGCTTCGCCTAAGCAGTACAACTATATGACCGAGGTGTGTATCTGTGGAGGGGGGCACCGCACACAGCTAAAACAACTGTCAACTTGTGTGTCTATGGGGTGCCCCCCTCCTCGTATATAAAGGAGGGGAGCACGGGGCCGACCGGCCTCATGGTGCGCCCCCAAGGGGGGGTTCCTACTCCTACTAGGAGTAGGTTTCCCCCTTTCCTAGTCCTAATAGGAGGGGGAAGGAAGAGGAAGAGGAGAATAAGGAAAGGGGGAACGACCACCCTCCCAATTCGGATTGGGCTTTGGGGGGGCGCCCCCACCTCTTGGCCGCCTCCTCTCTCTTCCACTAAAGCCCATGTAGGCCCATTAAGCCCCCGGGCGGTTCCAGTAACCCCCCGGTACTCCGGTATATGCCCGAACTCATCCGAAACCATTCCAGTGTCCAAACATAACCTTCCAATATATCAATCTTCAAGTCTCAACCATTTTGAGACTCCTCGTCATGTCGTGCATTAAACAATATATCAATCTTCTGGTTGCATCATATACAACTCTTCTTTAAGATATCCATTAAGGAATGCAGTTTTGACATCCATTTGCCAAATTTCATAATCATAAAATGCAGCAATTGCTAACATGATTCGGACGGACTTAAGCATCGCTACGGGTGAGAAGGTCTCATCATAGTCAACTCCTTGAACTTGTCGAAAACCTTTCGGAACAAGTCGAGCTTTGTAGACAGTAACATTATTGCCAGCATCAGTCTTCTTCTTGAAGATCCATTTATTCTCTATGGCTTGCCGATCATCGGGCAAGTCAACCAAAGTCCACACTTTGTTCTCATATATGGAACCCAGCTCAGATTTCATGGCTTCAAGCCATTTTGCAGAATCTGGGCTCATCGTCTCTTCCTCATAGTTCGTAGGGTCGTCATGGTCAAGTAACATGACCTCTAGAACAGGATTACCAGACCACTCTAGTGCGAATCTTACTTTAGTTGACCTACGAGGTTTGGTAGTAACTTTATCATAAGTTTCATGATCATCATCATTAGCTTCCTCACTAATTGGTGTAGAATCACTTGAACTGATTTCTATGATGAACTACTTTCCAATAAGGGAGCAGGTACAGTTACCTCATCAAGTTCTACTTTCCTCCTACTCACTTCTTTCGAGAGAAACTCCTTCTCTAGAAAGGATCCATTCTTAGCAACGGATATCTTGCCTTCGGATCTGTGATAGAAGGTGTACCCAACAGTATCCTTTGGGTATCCTATGAAGACACATTTCTTCGATTTGGGTTCAAGCTTATCAGGTTGAAGCTTTTTCACATAAGCATCGCAGCCCCAAACTTTAAGAAACGACAACTTGGGTTTCTTTCCAAACCACAGTTCATATGGTGTCGTCTCAACGGATTTCGATGGTGCCCAATTTAACGTGAATGCATCCGTCTCTAAAGCATAACCCCAAAACAATAGCGGTAAATCAGTAAGAGACGTCATAGATCGCACCGTATCTAATAAAGTGCGATTATGATGTTCGGACACACCATTACGCTGTGGTGTTCCAGGTGGCGTGAGTTGCAAAACTATTCCACATTGTTTCAAACGTAGACCAAACTCGTAACTCAAATATTCTCCTCCACGATGAGATCATAGAAACTTTATTTTCTTGTTACAATGATTTTCCACTTCACTCTGAAATTCTTTGAACTTTTCAAATGTTTTAGACTTATGTTTCATCAAGTAGATATACCCATATCTGCTTAAATCATCTGTGAAGGTTAGAAAATAACGATATCTGCGACGAGCATCAACACTCATCGGACCGCATACATCAGTATGTATTATTTCCAACTAGTGTGTTGCTCGTTCGATTGTTCCAGAGAACGGAGTCTTAGTCATCTTGCCCATGAGGCATGGTTCCCAAGCATCAAGTGATTCCAAAAGCCCATCATCATGGAGTTTGTTCATGCGCTTTACACCAATATGACCTAAATGGCAGTGCCACAAATAAGTTGCATTATCATTATTAAACTTATATCTTTTGGCTTCAATATTATGAATATGTGTATCACTACTATCAAGATTTACTAAGAATAGACCACTCATCAAGGGTGCATGACCACAAAAGATATTACTCATATAAATAGAACAACCATTATTTTCATATTTAAATGAATAACCATCTCATATCAAACAAGATCCAGATGTAATGTTCATGCTTAATGATGGCACCAAATAACAATTATTTAAGTCTAAAACTAATCCCGAAGGTAGATGTAGAGGTAGCCTGCTGACGGCGATCACATTGACTTTGGAACCATTTCCCACGCGCATCGCCACCTCGTCCTTAGCCAATCTTCGCTTAATCCGTAGCCCTGTTTCAAGTTGCAAATATTAGCAACAGAACCAGTATCAAATACCCAGGCGCTACTGCGAGCATTAGTAAGGTACACATCAGTAACTTGTATATCAAATATACCTTTCACTTTGCCATCCTTCTTATCCGCCAAATACTTGGGGAAGTTTCGCTTCCTGTGACCAGTCCCTTCACAATAGAAGCACTCAGTCTCAGGCTTAGGTCCAGACTTGGGCTTCTTCACTTGAGCAGCAACTTGCTTGCTGTTCTTCTTGAAGTTCCCTTTCTACCCTTTGCCCTTCTTCTTGAAACTGGTGGTCTTTTGACCATCAACACTTGATGCTCCTTCTTGATTTCTACCTCCGCAGCCTTTTGCATCGCGAAGAGCTCGGGAATTGTCTTATCCATCCCTTGCATATTATAGTTCATCACTAAGCTTTTGTCGCTTGGTCGTGATGATTGAAGAACTCTGTCAATGACACTATCAATCGGAAGATTAACTCCCAGCTGAGTCAAGTGATTGTGGTACCCAGACATTCTAAGTATGTGTTCACTGACAGAACTATTCTCCTCCATTTTGGAGCTATAGAACTTATTGGAGACTCCATTTCTCTCAATCCGGGCATTTTCTTGAAATATTAACTTCAACTCCTGAAACATCTCATATGCTCCATGACGTTCAAAATGTCGTTGAAGTCCCGGTTCTAAGCCGTAAAGCATGGCACACTGAACTATCGAGTAGTCATCAGCTTTGCTCTGCCAGGTGTTCATAACATCTGGAGTTGCTCCTGCTGCGGGTTTGGCACCTAGCGGTGCTTCCAGGAGGTAATACTTCTGCAGCAATGAGGATAATCCTCAAGTTACGGACCTAGTCCGTGTAGTTGCTACAATCATCTTTCAACCTACCTTTCTCTAGTAACGCATTAAAATTGAACGGAACAACAGCACGGGCCATTTATATACAACAACGTAGACATGCAAAAATTCTATCAGGTACTAAGTTCATGATAAATTAAAATTGAATTAATCATATTACTTAAGAACTCCCACTTAGATAGACATCCCTCTAATCATCTAAGTGATCACGTGATCCATATCAACTAAACCATATCCGATCATCACGTGAGATGGAGTAGTTTTCAATGGTGATCATCACTATGTTGATCATATCTACTATATGATTCACGCTCGACCTTTCAGTCTCAGTGTTCCGAGGCCATATCTGCATATGCTAGGCTCGTCAAGTTTAATCCGAGTATTCTGCTTGTGCAAAACTGGCTTGCACCCATTGTATGTGAACGTGTGGAGCTTATCACACTCGATCATCATGTGGTGTCTCGGCACGACGAAGTGTAGCAACGGTGCATACTCAGGGAGAACACTTATACCTTGAAATTTAATGAGAGATCATCTTATAATGCTACTGCCATACTAAGCAAAATAAGATGCATAAGGGATAAACATCACATGCAATCATTATAAGTGATATGATATGGCCATCATCATCTTGTGCCTTTGATCTCCATCTCCAAAGCACTGCCATGATCACCATCATCACTGGCTTGACACCTTGATCTCCATCGTAGCATCGTTGTCGTCTCGCCAACTATTGCTTATATGACTATCGCTACCGCTTAGTGATAAAGTAAAGCAATTACATGGTGATTGCATTTCATACAATAAAGCGACAACCATATGGCTCCTGCGAGTTGCCGATAACTATGTTACAAAACATGATCATCTCATACAACAATTTATATAATCACGTCTTGACCATACCACATCACAACATGCCCTGCAAAAACAAGTTAGACGCCCTCTACTTTCTTGTTGCAAGTTTTACGTGGCTACTACGGGCTTAGCAAGAACCGTTCTTACCTATGCATCAAAAACCACAACGCGGTATAGTGATTGCTATTTGATCTTCAGAAAGAACCATGTTCATTGAATCCAATTCAACTAAAGTTGGAGAAACTGACACCCGCCAGCCACCTGTGTGCAAAGCACGTCGGTAGAACCAGTCTCATGAACGTGGTCATGTAATGTCGGTCCGGGCCGCTTCATCCAACAATACTGCCGAATTAAGAAACAACCAGTGATGGAAAGCAATATGTATATACCCACGCTCACAACTCCTTTGTGTTCTACTCGTGCATATAACATCTACCCATAGACCTGGCTCGGATGCCACTGTTGGGGAACGCAGTATTTCAAAAAAATTCCTATGATCACACAAGGTCTATCTAGGGATGCATAGCAACGAGAGGGGAGAGTATGTCTACGTACCCTCATAGACCGAAAGCGGAAGCGTTAAGAAATGCGGTAGATGTAGTCGAACGTCTTCGCGATCCAACTGATCAAGTACCAAACACAAGGCACCTCCACGATCTGCACACTTTCAGCTCGGTGACGTCCCTTGCACTCTTGATCCAGTTGGGGCCGAGGGAGAGTTTCGTCAGCACGACTGTGTGTTGACGATGATGATGAAGTTACCGGCGCAGGGCTTCGCCTAAGCACTACAATGATATGACCGAGGTGTGTATCTGTGGAGGGGGGCACCGCACACGGCTAAAACAATTCTCAACTTGTGTGTCTATGGGGTGCCCCCTCCCCCGTGTATAAATGAGGGGAGGAAGGGGCCGGCCGGCCTCATGGTGCACCCCCAAGGGGGGATTCCTACTCCTACAAGGAGTAGGTTTCCCCCCATTCCTAGTCCTAATTGGAGGGGGAAGGAAGGGGAAGAGGAGAATAAGGAAAGGGCGGCCGCCCCCCTCCCAATTTGGATTGTGCTTGGGGGGGCACGCCCCGACCTCTTCGCCGCCACCTCTCTCTTCCACTAAAGCCCATGTAGGCTCATTAAGCCC
>NC_041390.1:520433012-520450274 GCF_002162155.2 Triticum dicoccoides | reverse complement strand
AAACTTATCCGAAACCATTCAGGTGTCCAAACATAACCTTCCAATATATCAATCTTCATGTGTCGACCATTTCGAGACTCCTCGTCATGTCTGTGATCACATCGAGGACTCCAAACTGCCTTTGGTACATCAAAACACATAAACTCATAATATCGATTGTCATTGAATGTTAAGCGTGCGGACCCTACGGGTTCGAGAACTATGTAGACATGACCGAGACTCATCTCCGGTCAATAACCAATAGCAGAACCTGGATGCTCATATTGGTTCCTATATATTCTACAAAGATCTTTATCGGTCAAACCGCATAACAACATACGTTGTTCCCTTTGTCATCGGTATGTTACTTGCCCGAGATTCGATCATCAGTATCATCATACCTAGTTCAATCTCGTTACTGGCAAGTCTCTTTACTCATTCCGTAATGCAACATCGCGTAACTAACTCATTAGTCACATTGCTTGCAAGGCTTATAGTGATGCGCATTACCGAGAGGGCCTAGAGATACCTCTCCGACAATCGGAGTGACAAATCCTAATCTCGATCTATGCCAACTCAACAAACACCATCGGAGACACCTGTAGAGCATCTTTATAATCACCCAGTTACGTTGCGATGTTTGATAGCACACAAGGTGTTCCTCCGGTATTCGGGGGTCGCATAATTTCATAGTCATGGGAACATGTATAAGTTATGGAGAAAGCAATAGCAATAAACTAAATGATCATACTGCTAAGCTAATAGATGGTCAAGTCAATCACATCATTCTCTAATGATGTGATCCCATTCATCAAATGACAACTCATGTCTATGGCTAGGAAACTTAACCGTCTTTGATTAACGAGCTAGTCAAGTAGAGGCATACTAGTGACACTCTGTTTGTCTATGTATTCACACATGTACTAAGTTTCCGGTTAATACAATTCTGGCATGAATAATAAACATTTATCATGATATAAGGAAATATAAATAACAACTTTATTATTGCCTCTAGGGCATATTTCCTTCAATTTCTTGATACAGAGTGTAAGGGATATCACTCACACTAGCACCCATGTCACATAAACCATGATAACAGTGATCTCCTATTTTAACTGAAATGACAGGTAGACCAACAACTGGTCTATTTTTATCCCTTTTTCGGGTTTAGCAATTCTAGCAGCTTCTACACAGAAGTAAATAACATGCCCATCTATATCTTCCTCCAGGAGATCTTTAACCATAGCAACATTAGGTTCTACCCTAATTTGTTCATCAGGTTTAGGTGTTCTAACATAGCTTTTGTTAACCACAGTTGAAACTTTAGCATGTTCCTTTATCCTAACATGAAAAGGTGGTTTCTCTATATAAGCAGAAGGAACAACTGGATCAACAATATAAGTATAGTTTCTTCTTTAACTGGTACTGTTCTTTAATTTCTTCTTTAATAAGTGGGTGATATTTAAACCACTTCTCTTTAGGGAGTTCAACATGAGTAGCTAACGATTCACAAAAGGAGGCTACTATCTCAGAGTCAAGTCCATATTTAGTGCTAAACTTTTGAAAAGCTTCGGTATCCATAAAAGATTTAACACAATCATACTTAAGTTTAATACCTGACTCTTTACCTTCTCGAGTTCCCAATCTTCAGAGTTGCATTTAATTCTTTCCAAAAGATCCCACCGTAATTCAATAGTCTTCTTCATAAATGAACCAGCACAAGAAGTATCAAGCATGGTTTGATGATTACGAGAAAGCCGAGCATAAAATTCTGGATAATAATTTCTCTTGAGAGCTCATGGTTGGGGCATGAATATAGCATTGACTTAAGCCTCCCCCAAGCTAGGGTGATACTTTCTCCTTCACAAGGCCAAAAATTGTATATATAATTCAGATCATGATGAACTAGATGCATAGGATAAATTTTCTGGTGGAACTCCAATTTCAAACGATTAGAATTCCATGATCCAATATCATCGCATAGTCTGTACCATGCCAATGCTTTTTCCCTTCAAAGATAAAGGGAAAACCTTTCTCATCACCTCATCTCCGAGTAAACATGCAAGCTTAAACAATCCACAAATTGGTTCCACATATATCAAGTGCATATCAGGATGTTCGGTTCCAAATCCTACATAAGGATTAGCTAGCAGTTGTTCTATCATACCCGAAGGAATTTCATATTCAATATTTTAAGTAGGTGCAGTAGGTTGAGGGGTTGCTAATTGTTGTTCCATATGAGGTGAAGATACCCCAAACAAACTCCTTAAAGGATTGTTTTCCATAGTAACAAGTGATAATAAATTCCAGCACACTATATAAATGTTTCCTTACCAAATCCCACTTACCAAATGCGCTTCACTCCCCGGAAACGGCACCAGAAAATAGCCTTGATGGCCCACAAGTATAGGGGATCAATTGTAGCTCTTTTCAATAAGTAAGAGTGTCGAACCCAAAGAGGAGCAGAAGGAAATGACAAGTAGTTTTCAGTAAGGTGATGTCTGCAAGTGCTGAAACTGTAAGTAGCGAGTAGCTTGATAGCAAGATAATTTGTAATGATCAAGTAACGACAATAGTAACAAGTATGCATCAAGGTAGCCCAATCCTTTTGAGGCAAAGGACAGGCCAAAACGATCTCTTATAATAAGCAAAGCATTCTTGAGGATACATGGGAATTTCATCTAGTTACTTTCATCATGTTGGTTTGATGTGTGTTCGCTACTTTGATAATTTGATATGTGGGTGGACCGGTGCTTAGGTGCTGTTCTTACTTGAACAAACCTCCTACTTATGATTAACCCTCCCGCAAGCATCCACAACTACGAGAAAAGTATTAACAATAAATTCTAACCATAGCATTAAACTCTAGGATCCAATCGGTCCCTTACGGAATAGTGCATAAACTGGGGTTTAAGTTTCTGTCACTCTCGCAACCCGCCATCTATTTACTACTCCACAATGCATTCCCTTAGGCCCAAATATGGTGAAGTGTCATGTAGTCGACGTTCACATGACACCACTAAGGGAATCACAACATACATACTATCAAAATATCGAACACATATCAAATTCACATGATTACTTGTAACATGATTTCTCCCATGACCTCAAGAAAAAAAGTAACTACTCACAAATAATAATCATGCTCAAGATCAAAGGGGTATTAAATAGCATATTGGATCTGAACATATAATCTTCCACCAAATGAACCATATAGTAATCAACTACAAGATGTAATCAACACTACTAGTCACCCCCTAGCAACAATCTATAGTTCCGGTAACAAGATTGCATACAAGAGATGAACTAGGGTTTGAGATGAGATCGTGTTGGTGAAGATGTTAATGGAGATTTCCCTCCCCAAGATGGGAGAGTTCTTGGTGATGATGATGACGATGATTTCCCCCTCCGGGAGAGAAGTTCCCCTGGTAGAATCGCTCTGCCAGAGGGCAAAAGTGCTCCTGCCCAAGTTCCGCCTTGAGGCGGCGGCGCTTCATCCCAAAAGTCCTCTTCTTATTTTTTTTTTCTAGGTCAAAATGACTTATATAGCATAAGATGGGCACCGGAGGTGGGCTGAGGAGGCCACAACCCACCAGGGCGCGCCTGGGGGGCCTGGCGCACCCAGGTGGGTTGTGCCCACCTGGTGGCCCCCTCTGGTGTTTATTGTCTCAAGTATTTCCCAAATAATCCATAAAAAATTTGTATAAAGTTTCAGCTCATTTGGAGATGTGTAGAATAGGTGGCTTAATGTAGCTTTTTCAGGTCCAGATTTCCATCTTCCGGAATTCTCCCTCTTAGTGTTTTCTTTGCAAATTATGAGAGAAAAGGCATTAGAATTACTCCAAAAAGCATTATTATGGATAAAAACGTTATAAATAACAGTAAGAACACATGATGCAAAATGGACGTATCAAGTACCCTGGACGCTCTGGATCTGGCTCGAGAGTGTTTAACTGATCCAGGGTCTCTTGGCCTGTCAACGCAGGTGGTGCAGAGTTTTTGACAACTCTACCTGTCGTGGAATTGTCACGGCAGATGTCCTAGCAAAAAGACTTAGTCGTGGAGCCATCGCAACTAGGTTAGCTTAAAGGGGTTAAATGGAACAAAGGACACAGGGAGTTTATACTAGTTCGGCCCCTTGCGGTGAAGGTAAAGGCCTAATCCAGTTGAGGTGGTATTACTTGGGTTTCGATTACCAGGGAGCGAATACGCTTGACCTAGCTTTCGATCTCTCTTGTTTCTTGCCCTAAACCACCGCTGGGTTGTCCCTTTATATACACAGGTTGACGCCCCGCGGCTCACGGAGTCCCGGCCGGCTCATACACAATGTGTCCGGCTCGATGACTAACTATGTCTGCCTTACAATACAAGTCATACACATATGGCAGTTTATACATATGGGCCTTAAGCCGCTTTTGGGCTTTGGGTCCTTAATAAGCCTACTATCTGAACTGTCATCTTCAACATCTTCATGGGCCTTGTCTTAATGAACCGTCATCGATAGAACCCTGCCCCTCCTGGGCAGGTCATACCCAATAGTCATATCCCCAACATTAGGCCCTAGGTTGATTTGAACTTGTTCATGTCAATCTTCAACACTTTAGAGAAAACCCTATTTATTTACTCTTCGCGAGACCTTGTAACCTTCCATGACATCATCTCCTGGGATTGTGGTAATCCGCCATGATGTCACCTGTCATTAATATTACACAAGGCCCAAATCTTAATAAATCTTCTTTTTAATGAACCTCCGAAAATCGAGGCATTTGCGCCATCACATATCCATTTTTTGGTCTCCTCGATTCCCGTGCATGCCACTTATCCATCCAGCCTTATAAATAGGGTCAAGGGTCCCTTTCACTTTCCCCCTTGCCTCTTCATGTCTTTCTTCTTCCCCGTGTCGTCTCAGCGCCCGAGTTCCACCGCCGCCGTCGACCTTCACCACTGCATCAACAACGGCCGCTGCATCAACCTAAACCGATCAGAACTCATCTGTACTCTTCCACTGTTCAATAGCTCCAGTAAGTTCTCCTATTTTCCTTCACGCAGATCTCATTAGGGTTTCAGACGAGTTCATCGGAGTTCATCTCCGTTCCTTGCTATAGCTTGCTCTTTTTAATACGAACTTGGTACCTCTCCTGCGCGGTAGTAGCTGTAATATTCATTTTCACTATCAGGGCATCTCCTTTTGCATAAAAAATCCGATCTAGACAAATGAACTGCTCAAGCACCATAACTTATGTCTGAATAATTTTTATTATCTGAAGTATCGTAGATCAAAAATCATAATATCAATCTGCGAAACCTGTTTTTCAACACTTAGCAATTTTCCCTTTCTCTGATCTGTATTTTAATGACTGTGTGGGAGGCTTAACTCAAAAACCGTAACCCGCCAGGTAACATTAGTCCCCTCTTACGCCGCCAGTAGTCCATGTTTGTAACTTCAATGTTGTCCTCTAGCTTAGACTTATGCATGCTTCATTGTTAT
The DNA here is from genome assembly GCF_002162155.2 of Triticum dicoccoides. Lineage (NCBI taxonomy): Eukaryota > Viridiplantae > Streptophyta > Magnoliopsida > Poales > Poaceae > Triticum > Triticum dicoccoides. Next base: position 520,444,807 of record NC_041390.1, on the reverse strand, counting down.
TCATCATATAACCTTAAACCGGCAAATTTTATTTCCTTTAGGCTTCTTCCCTTACGATGTCGAAGACAATTACCTCATGTAATTGGGTTCCTTCAACTTTCACGGAAAACACACTTAAGGACTTTGTCAAAGTCGGTTTTTTACCAACAGAAAACATCCTGCACTGGCGCGCTCACACACCAGGTGAAGAAAGACCTCAGCCACAAGATGGCGAGGTCATTATTTTTACTGATCACATGAATCGGGGCTTCTCACCGCCCGGATCCAAATTTTTCTGAGACATTCTGCACTTCTTTCAACTTCATCCTTGTCGATGTCAAAACCGGCGGATCTTGGGTAGGGTGTCCCGAACTATGCGTCTAGGCCAGATGGTAACAGTAGGCAGGGGACACGATGTTTTACCCAGGTTCGGGCCCTCTTGATGGAGGTAAAACCCTATGTCCTGCTTGATTAATATTGATGATATGGCTAGTACAAGAGTAGATCTACCACAAGATCAGAGAGGCTAAACCCTAGAAGCTAGCCTATGGTATGATTGTGGGTTATGGTTGTTGTCCTACAGACTAAAACCCTTCGGTTTATATAGACACCGGAGAGGGTTAGGGTTACACAAGGTCGGTTACAAAGGAGGAGATATCCATATCCGTATTGCCTAGCTTGCCTTCCACGCCAAGTAGAGTCCCATCCGGACACGAGACGAAGTCTTCAATCTTGTATCTTCATAGTCTAATAGTCCGGCCAATGGAGATAGTCCGGCTGTCCGAAGATCCCCTAATCCAGGACTCCCTCAATACTCAAGACATTGGACCCAATTCTGTGTCAAACATCTGCAATTTTGAAGTTTTCTGCGAGGTATACCTTCAAGAAGAACCTAGCGTTGAACTCTTTAGGGAATATTTTTATTTGAACCGACAGAATAAGTTTACCAATGGATCCAGCTTAGAGCTTGGCGGGGTCTCGATTCAACGGAGAAGAGATGCTGTCTTCCCTTATGTTCGCCTGCCAAGTCACCCCAAGGATTAGAACCAAACATGGTTCTATTGTAAAGATACCTCTCCAGCTGATGAGAATCCACTGTCGGGTTATCGTGTTGAGCGGCTTAACCCCATGCATCATCTTCCCGAGTGGCTTAATACTGCTGAACGGTCAAAGCTTGAACCTACCATTTCAAAGGTAAAGGCCCTGCTAGGAAATGGGTTAACCGGTATTGACCTGGTTCGGTGTTGGGTTTCTTGGAGAATCATACCCTTGAGCCGCTGTTTCGGCTTAATGTGTACTTATACGGGTGATGCCAAAGATGCACTGCGCTACAACTCCGTGTGTTTAACTAATGACGTAATCAATGAGATGACAAAGACCCTTCTCAATGTGAACTTGGAAAGCTGTAGCAAAGTGGGACTGAACACCTTCTGCACTCTTAACCCGTGTAACACCCCGGATGTAACTTGCCATATTTGTAACTCCGACTCTTGGCTTTTTCGGCTTTAAGTTATGAGATTTCCCTTCATGGTTGGGTTTTGTCTTCATTTTGCATTTTTTCATGTCATAAATTTCATATCATGTCATCATGTGCATCACATTTGCCATACATGTTCGTCTCATGCATCCGAGCATTTTCCCTGTTGTCCGTTTCGCAATCCGACACTCCCACATGCACCAGCACACCCTGCTTGTCTCTTTTCGCGAGCGGGTGTTAAATGTTCTCGGAATGGACCAAGATTTTTCAAGTGGCCTTGGTACATCACCGGTAGACCGCCTGTCAAATTTCATTCCATTTCGAGTCCGTTTGATACCCCAATGGTTAACCGGGGAACCGCAAAAGCCTCTTGTGTGTTGCAGCCCAACACCCCTCCAAAATGGCCCAATAACCCATCTAAACCATCTCCATGTCCTCCATCGTCGGATCACGATCGTGTGGGCGAAAACCGCACCTCATTTGGACACTCCAAACTCCCTCTACCTATAAATATGTGCCCCTCCTCGAAATTTCGCGGATGAAACCCTAGCAAAGCTCCCCACTCCGCCACCAGATGTGTCCGTCCACGCTGGACGAATTGCACCGCTGCCCGTAGCCACTCACACGCCGCCACGTGTCCCACCGCCGCTGCCCACCGTCAAAGCCCGCCGCGCCCGAGGCCGGGCCCCGCAGGCCCGTCCACCGCCTCCCCGCGCCCGCGCGCGTCCGCTCCGCCCGAGCGCTTCGCCGACTCTCCTGCGCCGCCTCCTGCCGCGTCCGCCGGTGCCGACCTCCACCTCCCTCCGCCGTGTCAAGCTCCGCCGGCCGCTCACCGGCGACGAGCCCCAGCGCCCGGTCTCGCCACCTCTGCCGCGCCCCTCGTCCCCAGCGCCCAGATCCGGCCGGGGCTCGTCGGATCTGAGGCAGGGCGCTCTGCTCCCGCCTCTGGCCGCCCAACGCTGGCAAGCCGCCGTTGCCTCCCGGTTCTTCCTCCGCGGTCGGGCCCGAGCCTAACTCGATCTGCTGCGCACCGTCCCCGACCCGATCCGCGACCCATTGACTTTTCCCTCGAGGTCGATTTCCACCAAGTCTTTACCCCCTGATATTTTATGCCCCTGTTCAACGCATCGTACCTCCATGACCGTAGCTCCAAAGCATGCATATGATATGTCGAATTGTTCGTCTCGTTGAGCTATTCACGTTGGAAGCATTTCCTTGCATGTTCACGTTCATTATTATGCCATTTTGTTTTATGAAAGAGTGCTATAAAATGTTAGCTACTGGAATTTATCAGATCTTGAGGTTTTGTCATTTTTGTTGCATTTTATGCGATCGTATGAGCTTGAGGTCTACATGTGTTTTGAACTACATCATTCCATCTTTACATAGGTGCTTGTCTTGTATTTTTGTGATCTATGTGGTGACTAGCACAAGCATGGAAACTAGGCTCCATAATGTTGCTATTTTCAGGGACTTTGGTTTTTGCTACGTCCTTTTCCTGCTATTATTTTGATGCCATGTAAACTTGATGCTACAGTGAGATCCATGCTTATTTTGAGATAGTTCAATAAGGATGTTTTGAACATGTGGTTATGCTATATCCATCCATGCCCCTATTTTCAATTATGGAGTGCTCAAGCATGTCATTTGCTTGCTCCACTTTTGCTATAAAATGTTCCTGGCAGAATGTTAACATGTCAATCAAAATTGCCATGGTTGTTGCTAGTGATCCATGCATCCTATCAACTTGATCTTTACATGGGTGCCATCGTATCTTCTGTGCCTTTTTGGCTCATGTTCATTACGGGACTTTTGTTCTATGCATTTAGTAGAATCATGCCATGCCTTGGTTTGCTACGAATGTTCCTGTAGCATGATGTTTTCTTGCTCTAAACATTCCTTCCTGATGTTGTTTTTGACATGTTAGTATTTTCACTAAGTCTGTGATGCTGATATCTTTTGCACTTTTGCCATGCTTGTTTGAACCTTCTCTTGTGTGTTTTAGCCATAGCTCAGTGTTCATGTTTTGTCAATCATATCTTGTACATCACTGACATATGCTTTGTTTCTATGTTGGAGCGCAGTAGCTTAGTTTCTGGTTGCATTCTAAGTGGCATCATGCTGTTAATCGCAGTTTTGCGTCATTCTTGTGATGCTTGCCATTTGCAAACCCTGCATCCGTTTCCGGTGATCTTTATATCGATTTCAACTGAAATGATCTCATCTTTCCATCGGCACACTTGGTTTGCCAAGTTGATGCCTTGATCATTCTTTCCCTTCCGGAGCACGCATATGCATTGCATATCATATCTTGCATATCATGCCATGCATTGCATTATGTTGCTTGTGCATTGCATCATGATTGATTGTTGTTCCATTGCTTGTGTTCTTGTTTTGGGTAGAGTCGGGAGACGAGTACATGACCGAGGAACCTGTTGAGTAAGCTAACGAGGATCAAGCCTTTGACAGCTCTGAGAACATTGCAGGCAAGATGACCATACCCTCGAAATCACTTCTATCTTTGCTTCCTAGTTGTTCGCTCTATTTCTATGTCGCGCTACCTACCACTTTCTATATCATGCCTCCCATATTGCCATGTCAATCCTCTAACCCACCTTCCTAGCAAACTGTTGTTTGGCTATGTTACCACTTTTGCTCAGCCCCTCTTATAGCGCTGCTAGTTGCAGGTGAAGTTGAAGTTTGTTCCATGTTGGAACATGGATTTGTTGGGATATCATTATTATATCTTATTTACTTTAATGCACCTATATACTTGGTAAAGGGTGGAAGGCTCGGCCTTATGCCTGGTGTTTTTGTTCCACTCTTGCCGCCCTAGTTTACGTCATACCGGTGTTATGTTCCTCGATTTTGCGTTCCTTACGCGGTTGGGTGTTATGGGACCCCTTGACAGTTCGCTTTGAATAAAACTCCTCCAGCAAGGCCCAACCTTGGTTTAACATTTGCCTACCTAAGCCTTTTCCCTTGGGTTCTGCAGACTCAAGGGTCATATTTATTTTAAACCCCCAGGCTAGTGCTCCTCTGACTGTTGGTCCAAACTGCGCGATGTCCGGAGCCCCCTGGGCAACCAGGGTCTATGCCAACCCGATGTCTGGCCCATCCGGTGTGCCCTGAGAACGAGATACGTGCGACTCCTATTAGGATTTGTCGGCACATCGGGCGGCTTTGCTGGTCTTGTTTTACCATTGTCGAAATGTCTTGTAACTAGGATTCCGAGACTGGTCGGGTCTTCCCGGGAGAAGGAATATCCTTCGTTGACCGTGAGAGCTTGTGATGGGCTAAGTTGGGAAACCCCTGCAGGGTATAAACTTTCGAGATCCGTGCCCACGGTTATGTGCCAGATGGGAATTTGTTAATATCCGGTTGTAGAGAACTTGACACTTAACTTAATTAAAATGGATCAACCGCGTGTGTAGCCGTGATGGTCTCTTTTCGGCGGAGTCCGGGAAGAGAACATGGTCTTGTGTTATGCTTGAACGTAAGTAGTTTTAGGATCACTTCTTGATCACTCTAGCTTCTCGACCGTTGCAGTGCTTCTCTTCTCGCTCTTATTTGCGTATGTTAGCCACCATATATGCTTAGTGCTTGTTGCAGCTCCACCTCACTACCTTTTCCTACCCATAAGCTTAAATAGTCTTGATCTCGCAGGTGTGAGATTGGTGCTCATGACTCACGGATACTTCCAAACAGTTGCAGGTGCCGAGGATACCAGTGCAAGTGATTCTACCGAACTCAAGTGGGGGTTCGACGAGGATTCGGGCCGTTACTATGTTTCTTTTCCTCATGATCAGTAGTGGAGCCCGGTTGGGATGATCGGGGATCTAGCATTTGGGGTTGTATTCCTTTATTTTGGTACCGTAGTCGGAACTTTGATTGTACTTTGGATGATGTATGAATCATTTATGTATTGTGTGAAGTGGTGATTGTTAGCCAACTCTTTATCCCTTCTATTCAGTACATGGTATTGTGTGAAGATTACCCCGCTTGCGACAAACCTACCATGCGGCTATGCCTCTAAGTCATGCCCCGACACGTGGGAGATATAGCCGCACTGTGGGTGTTATAAGTTGCTATCAGAGCCATCCCTGACTTAGGAGCCCCCTGCTTGATCGAATCGCTGACGTTGTTGAGTCTAGAACAAAATTTTTTGAGTCTTAGAATTATATATATCAGAGAGTAGGATTCTTTTAACTCCTCAGCCCCTTTGTCGCTCTGGTGAGGCCTCCTGGCGTAAATTTTTTGACTCTTCTCTCCTCAAATTTCATGAAAATAAAATTTAGGATCACGCGGGTATCTTGGAATTGTTCCGACAGTCTTGTGACGAGAACATTGTTCTTGGTGCCTCCTGACATTTAAGGGTTGTGGCAGTGTCCCGGGGAGTTGAGCCTTGAGGTGTTGTCGTCACAATTTTACCGTTGCAGTTCTGGAATACCTGAGTTCGCCGACATCGAAAATCTCTTTTATGCAGTTGTTGGTGAGATAACCTCGACGCCACCCAGCACTGGGGCGGGAGTTCGGGAGTATTGCCATAACTCATATAACGGATGCTTTTCGAAGGTTGAGGTACATGATTTCTGAAGGTTTCTTGGTTATGTGTTGAAGGATGGATACAACTAGATGTAGGAATTGTTAGTTTGGGTGAGATATTATGCTTCCGCTGTATCCCCAACACCCGATTGCATAACCAGAAAGTTTCGGGAGTTTTATAGGTGGGAATTCACGTAGCTCTAGTATTTCTTCCCGCGGATATTTGGTTTGTGATTGGGTAATCCTTACCACTTATTTGTTCATATCCGTACCTTGTTGCTTTATTCATCTACCTTTATCTAAGTGGATTCTCAACTTAATGGGCATGTGATGTTTTACTTTGGAATTCATTCGTTCACCCTTGTTCGAATGTTAAGACTTTATGTTGCAATTTCGATCCATTGATTCAGCTTGAATATATGTCTTTCAAAATTCTAACGGATGTCACCCTCTTAAGGATGGCTCCTCCAACGCATCAGAATCTGCCACCACCTCCGGAGGCATGGCAAGCTGTCATGGCAGCCACCAACTCAAACACTCAGATGCTTATGCAACTCCTGTAAGAGCGCAACCAAGGGCAAGGCAACCAAGGAAATCAAGGCCAAGGCAACAATCAGCCTCAGTTTGCTACCCTCAACCGGTTCCTCGCAAACCAACCAAAGTCCTTCAGTAAGTGTGCCGAGGCCACAGACACCAACGATTGGCTCGTGGAGATTTGCAAACATTTTGAATGTAGCAATGTCAGACCTGAGGACTTTGTCAAGTTTGCTTCGTTTCAACTCAAGGACCAAGCTGCTAAGTGGTTTCAACAATACAGAGATTCCAGAGGAGGTCATGTGATTACCTAGGATGATTTCCATTGAGACTTTAAAGCTCATCACATCCCACCAAGCGTGGCTGAGAGCAAGCGTGAGGAGTTCCGCAATCTCAAGCAAGGCAGCATGTCTGTGTACCAATACAATATTCAGTTTCAGAAACTTGCTCACTTCACTAAACAAGACATTCCTGATGAAGAGAGTATGATCTATCAATTCAGAGGTGGCCTCAGAGAAGATCTGCAGTTAGCTCTCGTGCTTCTTGAGCCGACCAAGTTCGATCAATTCTATAACATGGCACTAAAGTAAGAAGCTGCTCAGCTCAAGTGTGAGGCTTCAAAGAAGAGAGTCAGGGACACAGTTCAATCTTCTTCTTCATCACAACTGGCAGCTAAGAAACAGAAGTTATGGTTGCATCCTCCTCTGTTTTGCTAGCCCTACCAGCAGAAGAGCAAAGGTGGCAATGGATCTTCCCACCCACCCAACCCAGGCTATCAGAACAAAGCTCAGTCTCAAACTCCAAGGTCAAGTGCTCCTTATCATCGTCCGCTCTCAGAAGTTACTTGCAACAAGTGTCAGCAGAAAGGGCACTATGCAAACAAGTGCTTCAACCAAAGACGCCTTCCGCCTCCTCCTCCTGTGAGATCTTCCAGCAATGCAGTGGTCAAGCATAATTCCAAGTCTGCAAAGGTGAACATGATGAACGCAACTCAGGCAGAGGATTCTTCAGAAGTGATCATGGGTAACCTTCATGTTAATGACTTTCCTGCAAAAGTCTTATTTGATACTGGTGCATTGCATTGTTTCATTTCAAGACCTTTTGCACCAAAGCTTGAGTTGGTTTTCCAAGATTTGCCTAGACAGTTGTTAGTTGTCTCTCCGGGTAAATTCATGAACGCAAGCTCCATGGTTCCGGATGTTTCTATCAAGTTGGGAGACTATAAATTTCTGTCTTCTCCAATTGTTCTTGGTGACTCGGATATTGATCTAATTCTCGGCATGGACTGGCTTTCTAAGCACAAGGCTCAGCTTGATTGTGCTGCCAGGCAAATTCAATTGACACACTCTTCTGAGGATGTGATCATCTATGCCGCTCGGGATGAAACCATTCGGCTGTTTTCTCTCAACGAGAAGGGCGAGTTGAATGCCATCTCTCAGATTCCAGTCGTTTGTGAATATCAAGACATCTTTCCAGAAGAGCTTTCGGGAATGCCTCCTCACCGGCCAGTTGAATTCGTTATCGATCTTGAGCCTGGCACGGAACCTGTTTGCAAGCGTCCTTACAAGCTTGGACCATAGGAGTTGAAGAAACAACTCGATGAACAAAAGCGTATGGGTCTGATCAGACTGAGTTCATCTCCATGGGGTTGTGGTGTCCTTTTTGTCAAGAAGAAGGATGGAACGGAACGACTCTGCGTCGACTACCGTCCATTGAACAAGAAGACAATAAAGAACAAGTATCCACTTCCCACCATCAATGAGCTATTCGAGAAACTTAAAGGTGCCAAAGTATTATCCAAGCTTGACCTTCGTATGGGTTATCATCAGATTCGCGTTCATGAACAAGATATCCCCAAGACAGCATTCAGAACAAGCTATCGTTCTTATGAATATATTGGCATGTCTTTCGGCCTTGTCAATGCTCCTCCAACGTTCTCTCGCATGATGAACTTCATATTCAACCCTTACACAAATGATTTCGTCCTGGTGTATCTCAATGATATCTTGGTCTTTTCCAAGAATAAGGAGGATCATGCCAAGCATTTGAGATTGGTGCTTGACAAACTCAGAGAGCATCAATTCTATGCAAAGTTTTCCAAGTGTGAGTTCTGGCTTGACAAAGTTGTTTACCTTGGTCATATCATCTCCGCCAAGGGCATCGCAGTTAATCCCGAGAAGGTGTCTGCAATTGTGAATTGGGAGCCTCCTCGGAGTGTTAAGTAGCTCCACAGTTTTCTTGGGCTTCCAAGCTATTGTCGAAGATTCGTTGAGAATTTCTCTAAGATTGCAAAGCCTCTTTCCAACCTCCTTCAGAAGCATGTCAAGTATGTCTGGACGCCTGAATGTGACGTTGCTTTCAACACCCTCAAAGAGAAGTTAGTCACAGCTCATGTCTTGACTCCTCCTGACGAATCCAAGCCATTCGAAGTTTTCTGTGATGCTTCCTTGCAAGGTCTCGGTGTTGTGTTAATGCAAGAGAAGAAAGTTGTGGCCTATACCTCTCGCCAGTTGAAGCCCAATGAAAGGAACTACCCCACTCACGATCTTGAGTTGGCGGCAGTTGTCCATGAATTATTAACATGGAGGCATCTCTTGTTGGGAAGGAAAGTGGACATCTTCACAGATCATAAGAGCCTCAAGGACATCTTCACTCAACCAAACCTCAGCCTCAGACAGACTCAATGGGTCGAAATGATTCAAGAATACAATCCGAGTATTGAATACACACCCGGCAAGGCCAATGTGATTGCAGATGTTTTGAGCAGGAAGGCTTACAGCAACAGCTTAATTCTCAAGCCCTTCCAACCGGACCTTTGTGAAGCTTTCCGCAAACTGAATCTCCAAGTTGTTCCTCTAGGCTTTCTTGCCAATCTCCAAGTCTCTCCTACTTTGGAAGATCAAATTCGTGAGGCACAACTCGTAGATTCCATGGTGAAGAAGGTGAAACATGGGATTGCTAAGAGCCAACCCAAATACAAGTGCTATCGCATTGATGACAAAGACACTCTATTCTTCGAGGACCGGATTGTGGTTCCTAAAGGTGATCTAAGGAAAGTCATTATGAACGAGGCGCACAATTCCCTTCTATCCATTCATCCTAGAAGTACGAAGATGTACCATGACCTCAAGCAGTCATATTGGTGGACACGAATGAAGCGAGAAATTGCTCAATTCGTGAATGAATGTGATGTCTACAGAAGGGTGAAAGCTGAACACCAACAGCCAGCTGGACTCCTCCAACCTCTTGCTATTCCAGAATGGAAGTTTGACCATATTGAAATGGACTTCGTGACTAGATTTACTAAGTCCAAGCGAGGGAATGATGCTATCTTCGTTGTCATCGACAAGCTTACAAAAGTGGCTCATTTCCTTCCAATCAAAGAATCTATCACAACATCTCAGCTGGCAGAGCTATACACCTCCAGGATTGTCTCCTCGCACGGTATTCCGCAATTGATATCTTCGGATCGTGGAAGCATTTTCACCTCCAAGTTCTGGGACTCCTTCCAAAAGGCCATGGGCACCAACATTCGCTTCAGCATAGCTTTCCATCCTCAAACTAGTGGCCAAGTCGAGTGAGTCAATAAAATCCTTGAAGATATGCTCAGGGTTTGTGTCATTTCCTTCGGTATGAAGTGGGAAGATTGTCTTCCATATGCCGAGTTCTCCTATAACAACAGCTTCCAAGCAAGTTCGGGCAAGGCCCCATTCGAGATTCTCTATGGCAGAAAGTGACGTACTCCTCTCAATTGGTCAAAGACTGGTGAACACCAACTTCTTGGCAATGACTTAATCACAGAAGCTGAAGAAATGTGCAAAGTCATTCGTGAAAATCTCAAAGCCGTGCAATCGCGCTAGAAGAGTTAATATGATAGCAAGCACCGTGACTTGGCTTTCGAGATCGGAGACCATGTCTACCTCCACGTCTCTCCAATGAAAGGCACTCGTCGCTTCGGTATCAAAGGGAAGCTTGCCCCTAGATACATGGCTCCTTTCAAGATCATTGGCAAAAGAGGCGATCTCGCCTATCAACTTGAGCTTCCGTCCAACTTCGCAAACGTGCATGATGTGTTTCACGTGTCACAGCTTCGCAAGTGCTTCAAGATTCCTAAGTGCACCATCAACTTCGAAGAGATTGATCTCCAAGAAGATCTGTCTTATCATGAGCATCATGTTGCTATTCTTGAAGAAACCGAGCGCAAGACTCGCAACAAGTCAATCAAATTCCTGAAAGTGAAGTGGTCACACCATTCCGATCGAGAAGCCACCTGGGAGCACGAGGATCACCTCCGTTCCGAATATCCGGAGTTCTTTCAGTCCTAGGTCTCGGGACGAGATCCTCTCGTAGTGGTGGAGTGTTGTAAAACCCCTAATGTAACTTTCCATATTTGTAACTCCGACTCTTGCCTTTTTCGGCTTTAAGTTATGAGATTTCCCTTCGTGGTTGGGTTTTGTCTTCATTTTGCATTTGTTCATATCATGCATTTCATATCATGTGCATCGCATTTGCATACGTGTTCGTCTCATGCATCCGAGCATTTTCCCCATTGTCCATTTAGCAATCCGACACTCCCACATGCACCGGCGCACCTGTAACACCCCCAGTGTCATGCTACAGTAACCCTCTCTGATTAAGCTAATCATTTTTCCAAAACAGTGCTTAATCACCTTTGTTCAATATCCCATTTCAAATTCCAGTCAATTCAAATTCAAGTGAAGTTTGAAGTTGCTGGAAAAATGTTCATCATTTGCCAAAACTTCCATAACAATTATTTGTTAAGGAACACAACATCACTTTTGTGCAAAGATGAGCATTAGCAATTATAACAGCACCAATTCAGCATTTTAAAATGCTATCCTACTTATGAAAAATATCAAATGAATTATTCTGGTCTCCACAATATTTATGGCACTGTCTATAATCACCAGCGATTTAATGGGACTCCTCCCAAATTTTCCCAAGTGAAATAGTTGACCAAATAATTCCCTTTCTTTCTTTGTTAATAAATAAAAGCTAAAACAGAACAGAAAAACTATTTAAAGTAAAAGAAAAAGGAAAAGCCCCCCCCCCAATTGGGCCGATTGGCCCAGCTGGCCGCCGCGCCCACCTGGCCGACCCAGGCCGACCAGCTCCCCCTCCCGCGTCGTCTTCACTTTGCGGGTGACCGAGCGCTCGTGCCCGCGGTCGCCGGCCGACCGGCCCGCCGCCCCACGCCGCGGAAACGCCGGGGATCAGGACGAGCCCTCCCCCCTCGACC